>NC_059106.1:61622677-61922677 GCF_020740685.1 Jaculus jaculus | reverse complement strand
TGAGTTTGAGGCCACCCTGAGAATACAGAGTGAATTCCAGGTCAACATGGGCTACAGTGAGACCGTATCTTGAAAAGCTACTTAAAAGGGGCGGGGGGGAGAGTAGGATACTCCAGGTTGTCCTCTGATCACCACATGTATGTGCACACAACACTGCAGCATTCAGGTGAGCATATGGATTAACACATTCCCTGCCTCCCTTGCAGTTAACAGTGGGGTGGCATGTGATGTAAGCAGAGCTGTTAGGTGTCAGTTTCCTAGGAACCTCTTCCAAGTGCAGCTGCCATTCATACTGTGCCTTTTCCTTCCCCTTGCACCTTCCTCCTTGGGATTCAAACATGGATTTCCAGGGTGTGCACACCATGTGTGACCAATGCAAGAGTGGGACAACAACAAGGTCAGAGGAGTCTGGGGTCCAGACACCACAAAGCCCAACTCCCTACCTCAGGACCTAGTACCTTATTTCAGCCCCTGGTATTTGCCATTTCACTGAGCCTAACCCTGAATTATACCACACGGAAATTAAGGGAACGTGACTTCGAGTGGCTCATCTCTACACAAGAGTGAGAGATTGCTTCTCCTCTTCCCGCTGCCTGATCTCCGTGGAGCTGAGGTGGCTCTTCTGGCCCACTCAGTAAGCATCGCTGGCTCCGGAACTAGAAGACAAACACATTACCTCTGGAAGCAAAGCTCCAGTGATCTGAAGCCCTGAGGTAGCCTGGCTCTGCCAGTCTCTGTTGCCTTTGGGAGCATCGAAGAAAGCCCCTGTCACAATATTGACGTGCTTGTGTCCTCTGGGGAGGACTGAGGCCCTTTGCTTGAACTTGTTTTTCACAGGCATCACCATTCTGTTTTTTGTCGAGAAGAGCACACCAACTACCCTAGTGCTTGCTGGAAAGCACCATGCCCAGGGTAAGGCATCTGGCCCTACCAGGATAGCTACAGGTGGTGGGAAAAGAGGCTCAGCCCTACTATAGCATCTGCCTGCACCTGGAGGCAGGAAAATTCTTGGAAATTAATCAGGGCCAGCCTAAAAAAAGGTAGGAAGAGTTGGGTGTGCTGGTAGAGATAGGATCACTGTGAGTTCAAGACCACCCTGAGACTCCATAGTGAATTCCAGGTCAGCCTGGGCTAAAGCAAAACCCTACCTTGAAAAGGAAAAAAAAAGAAAGCTAGGAAGGAGAGTCAATACCATCTATTAGGAGAGAAGAAAGATGCTCCCTCTGCCCACACGGGGTGTCTTCCTTAGATGTTTGCAATTCTTTCATATCATTGAAGTTGTTTGCTCATTTGTTTGTTTTTGAGGCCTAGGCTGACCTGAAACTCACTCTGCACCCTTGAACCCTTGAACTCACAGCAATCCTACCTCACCTTCTGAGTGCTGGAGTTAAAAGCATGTGCCACCATGCCCAACATCATTAAGGTTTTGTTGGGTTTTTTGTTTTTTTTTGAGGTAGTGTTTCACTCTCAGGATAGCCTTGAACTCACGGCGATCCTTCTACCCTGCCTCCCAAGTGCTGGGATTAAAGGCGTGTGCCACCACAACTGGCTGATCACTGAGGACCACTGAGAGAGGTGATGTGAGTTGTTTCAGCTTACACGACACACAGCAAAGTTGGCACTGAAAACCAGGTCCTGGCCTTGTCTGGTCACCAAAGCAGATAAGCCTAAGTTTTTGGGGGGGCCTCACAGTTGGCCTTGAGGTGCTCTTTCCTCAAGACTTCCTGATTTGATTCTTGACATGTTGCCTATCATTGACATGCCAATAAGAGAGCTCAGATCTCATTGAGTCTAGCTTATGCTGAAGCAGGGAAAAAGAGAACACAGGACCTGTTGAGGTAGTCCAGGTGAGAGAACATATATTCATTTAATAACTTCTGAGGGACAGAGACAACTCGGTGATAATGCATGCATTTGCATGCCACAGCCCTAGGTTTAGTCCTCAGCACCATGTTAAAAAATATCTTGGGGAAAAGCCAGGCGTGGTGGCACACACCTTTAATCCCAGCACTCGGGAGACAGAGGTAGAAGGATCACCAGGAGTTCAAGGCCACCCTGAGACTACATAGTGAAATCCAGGTCAGCCTGAGCTAGAGTGGGACCTTACCTCAAAAAAAAATAAATAAATCTTGGGGGCTGGTGATATGGCTTAGCACTTAAGGCACTGGCCTGGAAAGCCAAAGGACCCAGGTTCAGTTCCCCAGCACCCATGTAAGCCAGGTGCACAAGGGGGCACACAATCTGGAGTTCGTTTGCAGTGGCTGGAGGCCCTGGCATGCCCATTCTCTATCACTGTCTCTCTCTCTCTCCCTATTTCTCCCTCTTAAATAAATAAAATTAAGTATTTTTTTAAAAAACTATTTTAGGGCTTGAGAGGTGGGTCAGTGGTTAAGCCATTTGCCTGAAAAGCCAAATGACCTGGGTTAGATTACCCAGTGCCCACAAAAAGCCAGATGCACAAAGTGGTATGTGCATCTGGGGTTCATTTGCTGTGGCAGAAGGCCCTAGAGCACCCATTCTCTGTCAGTCTCCCTTCTCTCTCTGCTTGAAAATAAATAATCTTAACAAGAAAGAAAGAGAGCTGGAAAAGATTGCTTAATGGTTAAGGCTTTTGCCTGCAAAGTCAAAGGGCTCTGGTTCAATTCCCCAGGACCCATGTAAGCCAGCTGCACAAGGAGTTGCATGCATCTGGAGTTCATTTGCAGTGGCTGGCGGCCCTGGTGCACCCATTCTTCCTCTCTCACTCACTCTACTTCTGTCTCTTTCTTTCAAATAAATAAAATATATTTTAAAAAACAAGTTGAAAGAAAGAAGATAGCAGTTGTACAATATGTTTTGGGTTTTTGTTTGTTTGTTTGTTTGTTTTTGATTTTCCAAGGTTGGGTCTTGCTCTAGCCCAGGCTGATCTGGAATTCATAATACATAGTTTCAGAGTGGTCTCGAATACATGGCAATCCTTTTACTGTTGCCCCTCAAGTGTCAGGATTAAAGGTGTGTTTCACCATGCCTGGAAGTTCTGCAGTATTTAAAAACAAAAACTATCTTGATTTTTTAAAAATTTTTTTATTAACAACTTCCATGATTATTAAAAAAAAAAATCCCATGGTAATATCCTCCCTCTCCCCACCACTTTCCCCTTTCAAACTCCATTCTCCATCATATCCCTTCCCCATCTCAATGAGTCTCTCTTTTATTTTTATGTTATGATCTTTTCCTCCTATTATGATGGTCTTGTGTAGGTAGTGTCAGGCACTGTGAGGTCCTGGATATCCAGGTCATTTTGTGTCTGGAGGGAGTATGTTGTAAGGAGTCCTACCCTTCCTTTGGCTCTTACATTCTTTCTGCCACCTCTTCCACATTAGACTCTGAGCCTTGGAAGGTGTGATAGAGATATTGCAGTATTGAGCACTCCAGTCACTTCTTTCCAGCACCATACTGCCTTCTGAGTCATCCCAAGGTTACTGCCATCAGAAAATAGAAGGTTCTCTACCAAAAGTGAGAGTAGCATTAATATAAGGGTATGAATATTAAGAGAAGTGTTTACTGAGCAGTTTGATAAGCATAACATTTAGCCAGACAGCAGCAGACATTATACCCCTAGTGCTCATGACTACCCCTGTTTTAACTTTTCAGTATCAGGGATGTATTCCCGCCCATGGAGTGGGCCTCTAGTCCAATTAGAGGGCAGTTGGTTTCTACCATGATAGACGTGCCACTATTGCACCCATTGGCTCATTTGGCCTGGCTGGCCACGTATAAGGCTTGCAGTGTCCACTGTTGAGTATCTTCACTAGTGATTTCTCTTTCTCCCATTGAACTGCATGTAGAATACCTTCTTCCAGCTTTCTGTCAGCTGGTCTATATGGAGGAGGTTATCAGCTCAGTTCCAGCAGGATTTCTCAGTGGCCTTGCAACCCAAGTATGTGGAGTCTTCAGCAATAGGGTCTTACCATCTATTCCTGGTGGGAACCCAAGGGCCTCAGCAATGGCCTATAATGTTTTGGGGGCATCAGGGACCTCCCTGACCAACAACTCACTGAAAGGTATCCCATCCCTGGCACTGAAAATTTTCTAGCAATCTACAGCTCCTGAGTGTTCCATTGTCCAAAAGAGTAGGTTTCCATATGATTTATTTATATCCTCGTAGATTTTTATTAGTCCGCCTTCCACCTTTCCTTTACTCACTCTCTTCCCCTGACCTTACTTGGGCCTTTTCACCCCCATTAATCTATTCTTCTACTTACATATATACAATACCATACTATTAAGTACCTCCCTCCCTTCCTTTCTCTTCCCTTTATATCTCTTTTCTAACTTACTGGCCTTTGCTACTGAGTTTTCTTCCTACTCACACAGACATCCAATCATCTATAGCTAGGATCCACATATGAGGGAGAACACGTGGTGCTTGGCTTTCTGGGTCTGGGTTACCTCACTAAGTATAATCCTTTCCAGATCCATCCGTTTTCCTACAAATTTCATAACTTCATTTTTCTTTACCGCTGAGTAGAACTCCATTGTATAAATGTGCCATATCTTCATTATCCACTCATCAGTTGAGGGACATCTAGGCTGGTCCCATTTCCCAGTTATTGTGAATTGAGCAGCAATAAACATAGTTGAGCAAGTATCTCTAAGGTAATGAGATGAGTCCTTAGGATATATGCCTAGAGTGCTATAGCTGGGTCATATGGTAGATCTATTTTTAGCTGTTTTAGCTAAATGGCTGGACCAGATTGCATTCGCACCAACAGTATAGAAGGGCTCTTCTTTCTCCACATCCTCACCAGCATTTATGGTCATTTGTTTTCATGATGGTAGCCAATCTAACAGGAGTGAGATGGAATCTCAACATAGTTTTAATCTGACTAGGGATGTAGAACATTTTTTTAAATATTCATTTGCAAGAGGAGAGAGAGAAATATGGGAATGCCAGAACAAACTCCAGAAATGCATGCAATTTTGTGCAACTGACTTAATTTGGGTTCTGAAGAATTGAACCTGGACCATCAGGCTTTGCAGATAAGCACTTTTAACCCCTGAGTCTTTCTCTAGAACCAAAAAAAAAATTTTTTTGCTTTGAGATAAGCTCTTACTCTATTGCCCAGATGATCTTGAATTTCCTATTCTCAGCCTTCTGAGTTGCTATAAAAGGGTACCATCACTATCAGTTGTGTCCCTCTTGAACACATTATGTGAAAGGTGCTGTGAAAGTGCTAAAATACAACATGACCCGTGCTACCCACAAGCTTACATTATAAGAGAAGAGAAAGATGGTGGCCAAATGAATAAACAAACTAACCACCGATGATAGCAAGTTCTGTGGTAAGAAAAACAGCTCTAGCTGGGCATGGCAGCACACGCCTTTAATCCCAGCACTTGGGAGACAGAGGTAGGAGGATTGCCATGAGTTCGAGACCACCCTGAGATTACATAGTGAATTCCAGGTCATCCTGAGCTGGAAAAAGACCCTACCTTGAAAAAAAGAAAAGAAAAGAAAAACAGCTCTATCATAATTCCAAAAGTACTTGAAGATGGGTGTGATGGTATACGCCTTTAATCCTATCACTCAGGAGGCAGAGGTAGGAGGATCACCGTGAGTTTGAGGACAGCCTGAGACTACATAGTTAATTCCAGGTCAGCCTGGGCTAGAGTAAGATCCTACCTTGAAAAAGAAAGGAGGGGCTGGAGAGATAATTTAGCAGTTAAGATGCTTGCCTATGAAACTTAAGAACCCATGTTCGATCTCTCTCCAGATCCCACATAAGCCAGATGCACAAAGGTGACACAAGTGCAAAGTCACACATGCGCACTAGGTGATGCAAGCATCTGGAGTTCAATTGCAGTGGCTAAGGCCCTAGTGCTCCAATTCCCTCCCTCCCTCTCTCAATTTGAAAAAAAAATAAATGTATTTGCACTTGAGACAAGGCAGGTGTTGTAGACAGTTCCACTTACTGAGGTGAAAAATCCAAACCAGACAAGCTTAAAGATTCTGACAAAGTTCCATCAATGGTAGAAGACGCTGCTTATGTCCATACATTCAAACAGAGAGAAAAACTGGAGCAAGCAAAACACGAGCACCAGCACACACAAACTTGCAAGAGTACAGACCTGCTCTCTCACACTTTTGGGCTGGAGTCAGATCTGCCCCCAAACATATCTTAAGGCTGGACTCCACGATCAGCCGGAGGCTGATCCTCCAACCAGGGTGCCAGAGATCTAAGTTACAACTTTAATTTTAACACATGAGTCAATGGGGGACGTACATCCAAACTACCACAACAGGTAAGGAAGGTGTTGCTGTTACCTTCACCTTGCTAAGACAGAGCACCCAACCAGAAGCAGCTTATGGGAGGAAGGAATTTATTTCATGCTTCCAGTTTCCAGGGGAAGCTTCATCATGGTGGAAGAAGCTGGCTTCATCCACAGCAGAGAGTGAATGAGAACAGCCATAGCACAAACTGGTTCCAAACACAATGTAGGGCTTGATTTAAGATCTTCCGCCCGTGACACACCTCTTCCAGCAGGGCTCACTGCCTATTGGAGACTTGAGTAGAAAGCATAATCTTAATACAAAATACCTGAGGCTATGGGTGGGGATATTTACATTCAAAACCACCACAGAAGATGTGAGGCCTGCAAAAGAAGCCAGCCATGAGACAAGCAGAGAGCAACACCCATAGAAGCCCTGCTTTGTGAACACTATGAGGAAGTCTTCTGTAGACTGGGAAGGGGTAATGGAGAGAAGGGGTGGACCCTGTTCTGTGAACATTATGAGGAGGTCTTCTGTAGACTGGGAAGGGGAAATGGAGAGAAGGGGTGAACCCTGCTCTGTGAACACTATGAAGAGGTCTTCTGTAGACTGGGAAGGGGGAATGGAGAGAAGGCGTGGACCCTGTTCTGTGAACACTATGAGGAGGTCTTCTGTAGACTGGGAAGGGGAAATGGAGAGAAGGCGTGGACCCTGCTCTGTGAACACTATGAGGAGGTCTTCTGTAGACTGGGAAGGGGAAATGGAGAGAAGGCGTGGACCCTGCTCTGTGAACAGTATGAGGAGGTCTTCTGTAGACTGGGAAGGGGGAATGGAGAGGAGGCGTGGACCCTGTTCTGTGAACATTATGAGGAGGTCTTCTGTAGACTGGGAAGGGGAAATGGAGAGAAGGCGTGGACCCTGTTCTGTGAACACTATGAGGAGGTCTTCTGTAGACTGGGAAGGGGAAATGGAGAGAAGGCGTGGACCCTGCTCTGTGAACAGTATGAGGAGGTCTTCTGTAGACTGGGAAGGGGTAATGGAGAGAAGGGGTGGACCCTGCTCTGTGAACAGTATGAGGAGGTCTTCTGTAGACTGGGAAGGGGAAATGGAGAGAAGGCGTGGACCCTGCTCTGTGAACAGTATGAGGAGGTCTTCTGTAGACTGGGAAGGGGTAATGGAGAGAAGGGGTGGACCCTGCTCTGTGAACAGTATGAGGAGGTCTTCTGTAGACTGGGAAGGGGAAATGGAGAGAAGGCGTGGACCCTGCTCTGTGAACACTATGAGGAGGTCTTCTGTAGACTGGGAAGGGGGAATGGAGAGAAGGGGTGAACACTGCTCTGTGAACACTATGAGGAAGTCTTCTGTAGACTGGGAAGGGGGAATGGAGAGAAGGGGTGGACCCTGCTCTGTGAACACTATGAGGAGGTCTTCTGTAGACTGGGAAGGGGAAATGGAGAGAAGGCGTGGACCCTGCTCTGTGAACAGTATGAGGAGGTCTTCTGTAGACTGGGAAGGGGGAATGGAGAGGAGGCGTGGACCCTGTTCTGTGAACATTATGAGGAGGTCTTCTGTAGACTGGGAAGGGGAAATGGAGAGAAGGCGTGGACCCTGCTCTGTGAACACTATGAGGAGGTCTTCTGTAGACTGGGAAGGGGGAATGGAGAGAAGGGGTGGACCCTGCTCTGTGAACAGTATGAGGAGGTCTTCTGTAGACTGGGAAGGGGGAATGGAGAGAAGGGGTGGACCCTGCTCTGTGAACAGTATGAGGAGGTCTTCTGTAGACTGGGAAGGGGGAATGGAGAGAAGGGGTGGACCCTGCTCTGTGAACAGTATGAGGAGGTCTTCTGTAGACTGGGAAGGGGAAATGGAGAGAAGGCGTGGACCCTGCTCTGTGAACACTATGAGGAGGTCTTCTGTAGACTGGGAAGGGGGAATGGAGAGAAGGGGTGGACCCTGCTCTGTGAACAGTATGAGGAGGTCTTCTGTAGACTGGGAAGGGGGGATGGAGAGAAGGCGTGGACCCTGTTCTGTGAACATTATGAGGAGGTCTTCTGTAGACTGGGAAGGGGGAATGGAGAGAAGGGGTGGACCCTGCTCTGTGAACACTGTGAGGAGGTCTTCTGTAGACTGGGAAGGGGAAATGGAGAGAAGGCGTGGACCCTGTTCTGTGAACACTATGAGGAGGTCTTCTGTAGACTGGGAAGGGGAAATGGAGAGAAGGCGTGGACCCTGCTCTGTGAACAGTATGAGGAGGTCTTCTGTAGACTGGGAAGGGGTAATGGAGAGAAGGGGTGGACCCTGCTCTGTGAACAGTATGAGGAGGTCTTCTGTAGACTGGGAAGGGGAAATGGAGAGAAGGCGTGGACCCTGCTCTGTGAACACTATGAGGAGGTCTTCTGTAGACTGGGAAGGGGGAATGGAGAGAAGGGGTGGACCCTGCTCTGTGAACAGTATGAGGAGGTCTTCTGTAGACTGGGAAGGGGGAATGGAGAGAAGGGGTGGACCCTGCTCTGTGAACAGTATGAGGAGGTCTTCTGTAGACTGGGAAGTGGGAATGGAGAGAAGGGGTGGACCCTGCTCTGTGAACAATATGAGAGGTCTTCTGTACACAGGGAAGTGGGAATGGAGAGATGGGGTGTACCCTGCCTTGTGAACACTATGGGAAGTCTTCTGTAGACTGGGAAGGGGGAATGGAGAGAAGGCATGGACCCTGCTCTGTGAACACTATGGGGGGGGTCTTCTGTAGACTGGGAAGGGGGAATGGAGAGAAGCGGTGGATCTCTAAGTATTTACAGGAAAGAATAAGGCACGCCTGATCGTATTGTCGACCTTTGACACTATGCTGCTATTCCATCTACAGAATTCTGGAGAAAGCATCTTGGAAAAAGGCCTTCACTTCCTGCTCTGTGATGCTCTTTCTTGTCTTTCCAAAGCTTGAACAGACTATGACAACCAAAGTTAATGGTAGTTCTTAACAAAATTGTGGCTGAGTGTACACCTTTAATCCCAGCTCTCGGAATGCAAAGGTAGGAGAATCTCTATGAATTGAACGCCAGCCAAAGACTAAATTGTGAATTTCAGGTCAGCCTGTGCTATAGTGAGATCCTATCTCAAAAAATAAAAGTTCAAATAAAAGGGCTGTAGAAATGTCTTAGCAGTTAAGCACTTGCCTGTGAAGCCTAAGGACTCTGACTCGAGGCTTCATTTCCCAAGACCCACATTAGCCAGATGCACATGGGGGCACACACGTCTGGAGTTTGTTAGCAGTGGCTGAAAGCCCTGACGTGTCCATTCTCTCTTTTTCTCACTCTGTCATTCTCAAATAAATAAATAAAAGTAAACAAAAAAAATAAAAGGAAAAGATTACATTTTAAAAAATTAAAAGAAAAATCAAAAATATTTTATTTACTTATGTGAGAGAGACAAAGAGTAGGGCATACCATGGCCTCCTACCACTTCAAAGTAACTCTAGATGCATGCACCACTTTGTGCATACGGCTTTATGTGGGTCCATTTCTCCAGCCCTTCATGTCTTTTTAAATTCCAAGTGATTTAAAGATTGCTATGTAGTACTTGGGCTGCAAAGCCACTGAGAAATCCTGCTGGAACTGAGCTGATAACCTCCTCCATGTAGACCAGCTGACAGAAAGCTAGAAGAAGCCATTCTACATGCAGTTCAATGGGAGAAAGAGAAATCACCAGTGAAGATACTCAACAGTGGACACTGCAAGCCTTATACCTGGCCAGCCAGGCCAAATGAGCCAATGGGTGCAATAGTGGTACATCTATCATGATGGAAACCAACTGCGCTCTAATTGGACTAGAGCTCCATGGGAGGGAATACATCCCTGATACTGAAAAGTTAAAATGGGTAGTCATGAGCCCTAGGGGTGTAACATCTGCTGCTATCTGGCTAAATGTTATGCTTATCAAACTTCCCAGTAAGCACTTCTCTTAATATTCATACCCTTATATTAATGCTACTCTCACTTTTGGTAGAGAATCTTCTCTTTTCTGATGGCAGTGATCTTGGGACGACTCAGAAGGTATTATGGTGCTAGAAAGAAGTGACCTCAGTGCTCAATACTGCAATATCTCTATCAAACCTTCCAAGGCTCAGAGTCTAATGCGGAAGAGGTGGCAGAAAGAATGTAAGGGCCAAAGGAAGGGTAGGACTCCTTACAACATGCTCCCTCCAGACACAAAATGGCCTGGATATCCATGACCTCACAGTGCCTGACACTACCTACACAAGACCATCATAATAGGAAGAAAAGATCATGACATCAAAATAAAAGAGAGACTGATTGAGATGGGGAGGGAATATGATGGAGAATGGAGTTTCAAAAGGGAAAGTGGGGGGGGTATTACCATGGGATATTTTTTATAATCATGGAAATTGTTAATAAAAATTTGAAAAAATAAAGATTGCTATATAGGGCTGGAGAGATGGTTTATCACATGCACACAAGAGGGAACACATGTCTGGAATTTGTTCACAGTGGCTGAATGAAGGCCCTGGCATGCCCATTCTCTTTTTCTCTCTGCCTCTTTCTCTCTCTCTGTCTCTTAAAATAAATTTTAAGCTGGGAATGATGGCACATGCCTTTAATTCCAGCACTTGTTAGGCAGAGGTAGGAGGATCACTGTGAGTTTGAGGCCACCCTGAGACTACGTAGTTAATTCCAGGTCAGCCTGAGGTAGAGTGAGACCCTACCTCGAAACAAACAAACAAACAATAAATAATTAATTTAAATAAATAACTTAATTAATTAAAAAAAGATTGCTATGCAAAATTTAGCTTACAAGTATGAGAATACCTAGGGCTGTGTCTTAGTGGTAGGGTGCTTATTTTGTTCAAGGCTTAGTTTGATTCTCAACACCAGAAAAAAAAGAGAGAAAACTAACAATAAACCAGGTTTTCTATATTTTTGTTTGTTTGTTTGTTTTTCAAGGTAGAGTCTCACTGTAGCTCAGGCTGACCTGAAATTCACTATGTAGTCTCAGGGTAGCCTTGAACTCATGGTGATCCTCCTACCTCTGCCTCTCAAGTGCTGGGATTAAAGGTGTGCACCACCATGCCTGCCAGGTTTTCTATTTTAAAAAAAAATAAAGAAACGGAGGGGGGGCGGGGGTGTCACTGATTCAGCTAGACTAGCCAGCAAGCCTCACAGATCATCCTGTCTGTCTCCCAAGTATTGACTTTACAGGTGCCCACTGCCCTGCCTGGCTTTTTTGCTTGTTTGTTTATTTTTGGTTTTTTGAGGTCTTGCTCTAGCCCAGGCTAACCTGGAATTCACTATGTAGTCTCAGGCTGGGCTCAAACTCATGGCAATCCTCCTACCTCTTCCTCCTGAGTTCTGGGACTAAAGGTGTACGCCACCACACCCCTGCCTGGCTTTTTACATGGGTGCTGGGAATCTAAACTCATGTCCTCATGATTGTGTGGCAAGCACATTTCCAACTGAGCTATCCCCAAATCCCTAGTATTTAAATTTCAACTATGACCTCCTAATGAACTTATACACATGTTTACAGTAGAAACTCATTACAGTGACAGGACAAGGGTATTTTCTCAAAATGTTATAATAAGAATTGCTAGTAATAATAATTGTGTCAGGGCTGGAGAGATGGCTTAGCAGATAAGGTGCTTGCCTGCAAAGCCAAAGGACCCAGGTTCGACTCCTCAAGACCCACATAAGCCAGATGCACAAGAGGGCACATGCATCTGGAGTTTGTTTGCAGTGGCTGGAGGCACTGGTGTGCCCATTCTCTCTCTCTACCTGCATGTTTCTGCAAATATCTCTCTTAAATAAATAAACAAAATATTTTTTAAAAAGTAAAGAAAAACACCTCAAAAAGGGTATGGTGGCCCACACCAGTATTTGAGAGTCTGAAGCAGAGGGATCAGGAGTTCAAGGCCAATTTCAGCTACATAGTTGCAAGCCAGCCTGGGCTACATTAAGACCCTATCCAACACAATGAAAACAATCCTCAGACTGAGGAAGGCATTTTGAATCATGACACAAAATTGAGAACAATATAAAAGGACAAACTCAGCCCGAATAAATCTTAATTATTTTATTATTATTATTATTATCACTATTATTATTATTATTGGTTTTTCAAGGTAGGGTCTCACTGTAGCCCAAGCTGACCTGGAATTCACTATGTACTGTCAGACTGGCCTTGAACTCCAGGATCCTCCTACCTCTGCCTCCGAGTGCTGGGATTAAAGGCATGTACCACTATGTCTGGCTAAAAATAATTTTGCATGACCAAAAAGAAGCAATATTGGGCTGGAGAGATGACTTAGCAGATAAGGCACTTGCTTGCAAAGCCAAAGGACCCAAGTTTGATTCCCCAGGACCCACTTTTAAGCCAGATGCACAATGTGGCTCATGAATCTGGAGTTCATTTTTAGTGGCTGGATTTTCTGGTGGGCCTGTTCTCTCTCTCTCAAATAAATAAATAAAAATAAAATATTTTTAAAATGATATTGCTGGAGACTCCACATGCTTGGACTGCAAGGGCACTGGGAAATCAAGCTGGAGCTGAGCTGAAAACATCCTTCCCATAGACTAGCTGATAGAAAGCTTGAAGAAGCTATGCTGCATGCATCCCTGTGGGAGAGAGAAGTCATCAGTGGAGATAAACAATAGTGGACATTGCAAGCCTCAAGTTTGGCCAGCTAGGCCAAATGAGACAATGGGTGCAGTAATGGCATGTATGTTATAGGGAAAACCAACCGCTCACTAATTGGACTGGAGGCCTGCTCCATGGGAAGGAATACATGCCTGATACTGAAAACCTATGATGGGGAAAGTCATGAGCCCTAGGGGTGTAATGCCTGCTGCTGTCTGACTAAATGCATATACTATGCTCACCAAACTGCCCAGTAAGCACTTCTCTTAACATTCGTACCCATATATTAATGCTACTCTCACTTTATTTTTCAAGGTAGAGTTTCTTTGTAGCCCAGGCTGACCTGGAATTAACTATGTAGTCTCAGGGTGGCCTAGAATTCACAGCAATCCTCCTGCCTCTGCCTCCCAAGTGCTGGGACTAAAGGCGTGCACCACCACACCCAGCTCTATTCTTACTTTTGAGTTAGAGAAGCTTCTGTTTTCGGAGGGTAGTGACCTCTGAGATGACTCAAAAGGCTCCATAATGCTGAGAAAAAGTGACAGAGGAGTGTTCAGCACTGAAACATCTCTATTACATCCTCTAAGGCTCAGGGTCCATTACGGAAGAGGTGGCAGAAAGAATGTAAGAGCTAAAGGAAGGGTAGGATTGTTTACAATGCAGTCTTTTAGACACAAAATGGTCTGGATATCCATGACCTTGCAATGCCTAGTACTACCTACACAGGGCCCTCATAATAGGTGGAAAAGATGATGATATTCAAAAATGAGAGACTAATTGAGAGGGGGAAGGGATATAATGGAGAGTGGATTTGTGAAGGGGAAAGTGGAGGAGGGGAGGGAATTATGGTTTATTGTCTATAATTATGGAAGCTTTTAATTTAAAAAATGTTTAAAAAAAAACAAAGAAAAAACTTGCTTGGAGAGCTGGAGAGATTGCTCAGTGTTTAAGGCACTTGCTACAATACCTAAAAATCAGAGTTCAATTCTCCAGTATCCACGTAAAGCAAGAAGCACAAGATGGCTGGAGTTCATTTGCAGTGACTGGAAGCCTAGGCATGCCCATTCTCTCTCTGTCTCTGCTTGCAAATAAATAAATAAAATATTTAAATTTGTTGGGAGGAAAAAGCAGGGCTGGAGAGGTGGCCTGGCAGTTAAGGCGCTTGCCTGCAAAACCAAAGGACTCAGATTCAATGCTCCAGGACCCATGTAAGTCAGATGCACAAGGTGGCTCATGTTTGTTTGCAGTGGCTGAAAGTGCTGGCACACCCATTCTCTATATGCCCCCCCTTGAATAATTAAACAAATACATAAAAATAAAAAAAGCTAAGCAAAGTCGAAAGTCAACAAACTGGGAGAAATATTTTCAATTCATGCAATGAAGTGTTAAATGTTAGTGTTTTTCCTTACATAATGTGCTTCTATGAAGCAACTCAGTAAAAACCAAAAAAAAAAAAAAAAAAAAAATTCATACGTCTTGTACGTGAAGAGGCTCATGCTCTCAAAATAAGATAATTACAAAGTAAATGGCATAGAGATACCATTTTAAGCAGATTGGCAAAATTCAAAATGTTTGATAACATCATGCAGATAAACATATAGAAAAAGGCACCTATGAAATACTGAGCAATAGATCTCAGAATTGTCCATGCTATGATGGTGCATGTTTGTAATCTCTGCACTCAGGAGGCTGAGGTAGAAGAATTGTCATGAGATTGAGGCCTGCCTGGGCTACAGAGTGAATTCCAGGTCAGCATGAGTTGTCAAAAAAAAAAAAAAGAAAGAAAGAAAGAAAGAAAGAAAGAAAGAAAGAAAGAAAGAAAGAAAGAAAAGGAATTACACATGTGTGGTGGTTTGATTCAGGTGTCCCCCATAAACTTAGGTATTCTGAATGCTAGTCTCTCCAGCTGATGGCAATTGGAAATTAAAACCTCCTGGAGGTGGTGCATTGTTGGAGGTGGGTTTAAGAGTGTTATTGCCAGTTTCTCCATGCCAGTGTTTGGCACACTCTCCTATTGCTGTTGTCCACCTGAGGTTGGTGAAGGGGTGTGGTGGTTTGATTCAGGTGTCCCCCATAAACTTAGGTGTTCTGAATGCTAGGTTCCCAGCTGATGGATATTTGGGAATTAATGCCTCTTAGAGGGCGTATATTGTTGGGGGAGGGCTTATGGGTATTATAGCCATTTTCCCCTTGCCAGTGTTTGGCACACCCTCCTGTTGCTGTGGTCCACCTTATGTTGGCCAGGAGGTGATGTCCACCCCCTGCTCATGCCATCGTTTTTCCCTGCCATCGTGAAGCTTCCTCTCAAGCCTATAAGCCAAAATAAATCTCTTTTTCCCAGAAGCTACTCTTGGTTGGGTGATTTCTACCAGCAATGTGAACTGGACTACAACAGGGGATGATGTCTATCCTCTGCTTGTGTTGTTTTCCCCTGCTGTAATGGAGCTTCCTCTAAAATCTATAAGCCAAAATAACCCTCTTTTCCTCATAAGTGCTCTTGTTTGGGTGATTTCTACCAGCAATGTGATCCTGACCACAACAGTAAAGTGGTACTGAGAGTGGGGTTGCTGCTAGACAGCTGACTGTGAGGCTTTGGCCTTTCAGAGCTGATTTTCAAGAAGAATGTTGAAGGATTTGAAACCTTGGCATAAGAGACGCCTTGAAGTGCTGCAAGTACAGCTTGATGGACTATTCTGGTCAGAGTTAAAAGACCTGAATGTAGCCAGCCATGGTGGCTCACACCTTTAATCCCAGCACTGGGGAGGCAGAGGTAGGAGGATCACCATGAGTGAGTGTTCAAGGCCACCCTGAGATCACATAGTGAATTCTAGGTCAGCCTGGGCTAGAGTGAGAGTCTACCTCAAAAACACAAAAACAAAACCAAAACAAAAGACCTGAATGTAGTAAGGACTATGGCCTGTGAGGTTTGCCTTATAAGGGTGAGAAAGAGCTTTGCTTGGACTGGGCTAGAAGCAGTTTGTATGAGAGGCTTAATGTTATATCTGTGTCCTGAGAACTTGTACAGGGTTGCTTTGCATAGAAATGGACTGGTGTGTGCAGAGGGATATGGCACAGAAAGAAATCTTTGTGCCAAAACTGCTGCCCATTCATTTGCAATTATATGAGCGATTACAACCAGTGAGATTGGGCCAGCTGACCTGCACTGGGGCAATGGGAAGGATGCAGACTCTTTTGAAGGGGCTTGAGCGCTCAAAGAGTGTCCTGTTCTTCAAAGTCTGCTTTATCCCTGTTAGGTCAGGACAAAATGGAGTCACCCAGGACAGTAGGAGGGTGACAGAGGAGTCATCCACATTCCTCAATAAATTGTCCAGCCATTGTCCCTCCCCTGCCTAACAAGTCTCCACGTCTAGATTTACTGCTCCCCTATCTCTCCCTGGGTTACTTCTGGTCTCACCCTATGGCTAATGTAAAGAGCAGAGATTTACTGCCTCAACAAAGAAATTCCTTCCCTTTCTCACCTTCCCCCAATTGAAAAGCCTATAAAGCCCACTATCTGTAACCCCAAACTGACTGCACTCTTGAAAGTCAGTCCTGGCAGCTGTGTTTTCCCCATGAATATAAACTTCCATCTTTGCCTCAGAGTGGTCTCCGTGGTCCTTGGTCACTCCTGAACCTTACAATCCCCTCCCCCCCCATTAATAAATTGGCACCCTACCTGGTATTGTGGAGTATAAGAAATACAGGAAAGAGAGGGTCATTGAATTTGCAACACGGTCTTGTGTTTTGGAAACAGACATGGGCAGTGTGAAGCAGGTTTTCTAGATGCCTGCATGGAAACCCAATGGAGCAATGAGGATGGACCATGGGTTGTAGTGAATGACCAGTGGAGATGCTGGGATCCACGAGATGGCTGCTAAGGAGAGCTGCCAACTCTGGATGAAGTTTTCCAGAACTGTGAGTAGCTTAGCTGGAGGGGTGGAATTGGAACTCCAGAAACTTGTTGCTGGTTAGAATTATCAGACTTGGAGACTTGTTTCTGACTAGAGTTGTTGGACTTGGAACTACAGAGTTTGATGTTTGCTCTGTTTTAAATCTTGTATTGGATTGAATATTTCTTTGCTATATCCAATAACATCTTTTGCAGTGTGAATGTGTATTCTGTGCCACTATGTTTTTTTGGGGTGATTTTTTGGTATTATGGCTCAGTTAAAAGATCTTGGATTATGGGAATGCTTGAACATCATTAGAATTGATAAAAAATATGAGGACTTTGAAATTTGGACTGGCTGCATTGCACTTTACATCATGGATGGTTAACAGTTTATGGAAGCCAGGGGTGGAATATGATGGTTTGATTCAGATGTCCCCCATAAACTTAGGTATTCTGAATGCTAGTCTCCCCAGCTGATGGCAATTGGAAATTAAAGCCTCCTGGAGGTGGTGTATTTTGGGGGGCCAGCTTATGGGTGTTATAGCCAGTTTCTCCATGCCAGTGTTTGGCACACTCTCCTGTTGCTGTTGTCCACCCTCTGCTTATGTAATCGTTTTCCCCTGCCATGAAAGAGCTTTCCCTTGAGTCTATAAGTCAAAACAAACCTCATTTTTCCCATAAACTGCTCTTGGTTGTGTGATTTCAACCAGCAATACGAACCTGACTGCAACAACATGCCAAGCTGGGCATGGTGGAGCATGCCTCTAATCACAGCACTCAGAAGGCTGAGGCAGGAGAATTGTCATGAATTCAAAGCCAGCTTGGGCTACATTGAGACTTTCTCTCAAATAATTCCAACAACAGCATGCTCACACTTTGACCCAAATGGACCTACATACTGGAATAATCCTACATATATGAATATGCAAGATTACTCACTGGAACAATTCTAATAGCAAAAGGTTGGCAACCCATCTCAGTTTTTCACTAGAGCACTGGTTATATAAATGACTTTATATAAAATAGTATACTGTGTTTAATCCCAACACACAGGAGGCAGAGGTAGGAGGAGCACTGTGAGTTTGAGGCCACCCTGAGACGGCATAGTGAATTCCAGGTCTGCCTGGACTAGAGTGAAACCCTACCTCGAAAAACTAAAAAGTAAAAAATTAAAAAAAAAAATTGTTGGGCGTGGTGGTGCATGCCTTTAATCCCAGCACTTGGGAGGCAGAGGTAGGAGGACTGCCCTGAGTTCAAGGCCACCCTGAGACTCCATAGTGAATTCCAGGTCAGCCTGGGCTAGAGTGAGACCCTACCTCAAAAAACCAAAAAAATAAATAAATAAATAAAATAAAATAAGTAAAAAATTTAAAAAATAGTATACTGGGTTGGAGAGATGGCTCAGCTGCTAAAGTGCTTGCCTGAAAAGCCTAATGAATTCCCCAGTACCAACATAAAGCCAGATGCACAAAGTGGTACATGCATCTGCAGTTCATTTGCAGTGGTTAGAGGCCCTAGTGAGACCATTCTCATCCTCTCTTTCTTTCTCTCTCCTTTCAAAAAAGTTCCTTATTTATTATTATTATTATTTGGTTTTTTGTGGTAGAGTCTCACTCTAGCACAGGCTGGCCTGGAATTCACTATGTAGTCTCAAACTCATGGCGATCTTCCTACCTCTGCCTGGGATTAAAGGCATGCAATACCACGCCTGGCTAAAAATTTTTAAATAGCATATCATGAGCCATAAAAATAGTCCCGAGTCACCTTTTTGTGCTCATCTGCAATTATTTTCAAAATACATGATGATAAGTTAAGGCATGGCGATGCAAATTTATAATCCCAATTTTTGGAAACTGAGACAGGAGGATATGGAGTTCAGTGCTAGCCTGGACATAACAAGTCCCTAGCTTTAAGAAAATAAGCCAAAACAGCATGCAAGTGACCTACATGATGTGGGTAAATTAATCTCTGGAGGGATGTTGAAGGGATTGCCTCTGGGAAGGAAAGGTGAGTATCCTGACACTTTGTATCACATAGTTATCTTTTCAAAACATATAAATACAAGCAAAAAAATAAAACCTCTTCGTGGATCTAGGCAAAGTCAGAAGGGAGCAAATAATTATTGAGCTCCCACATACCCCCCCCAAAAAACACTTTCACTTCCATGTCCCCATTCTGTTATCCTGTTAATACATTGGCATGTGTAAAATTTTTTTGTTGTCGATTTGTCTTTTCGAGGTAGGGTCTCTAGCCGCTCAGGCTAATCTGAAACTCATTCTGTAGTTTAGATTGGCTTCGAACTCACGGTGATCCTTCAACCTCAGCCTCCCGAGTGCTGAGACTAAACGGCGTGCACCACCACGCCCGGTTTTAAAATTCCAATTTTTTTTTTTTGTTTTTTTTTTGTTTTTCGAGATAGGGTCTCACTCTGGTCCAGGCTGACCTGGAATTAACTCTGTCATCTCAGGGTGACCTTGAACTCATGGCAATCCTCCTACCTCTGCCTCCCGAGTGCTGGGATTAAAGGCGTGCGCCACCACGCCCGGCTTAAATTCCAATTTTGTAGGTTAGAAAATAATTTGTGTGTCATACTTAGTCTAACACCCAAAGTACTAGCATTCTTCTCCTACTTCCATTTGAACAGTGTTCTGTTGTTAAAATAATCTTTAGGCTGCAGACGTAGCTCTAAGTGATAGAGCACTTGCCTAGCATGCGTGAGGCTCTCGGCTCGCAAAATAACTGATGATAACAAACTTATGTTTATTGAGCTCTTAAAAGGTGTGACCTGACACTACCAAATGCTTTGCGTACCTACGGTCAAAACAATCACTATTCCCCTTTGAGAAGACAGAAAGAGGTTCAGAGCCACCGTGCGAAATGAGCCCAAGATTAGGGGTACCCAAATTTCTGAAAGCCATGTTTAATTACAAGCTGCTCGGAAGCCGAAACCACTCCCAGGTTCAAAGGACAAAAGCAGTACCACCAGCCCGCCGCGCATTCGCAAGGACACTTCCGGGAAGCGAGGCCAGGCGGCGCGCTGCGGAAGGCGATGCCGACGCCACGCCGATCTCGCGAGAGGACGCGACCTCGCGAGCTGTCGATCACCTGACCCCGCCCCACGCCAGCGCGCCCCCGAGGAGAGCCCGCCTCCCGTCGTGGCCAGGCGGGAAGCGGACGCGCGCTCTCTCCCGTTACCCTCGGCCAGGAGGGGAGGGGGGAAGAGGACGCGGGAAGCAGAGGCGCGCGCTCTCGAGCTGCGTGCTCGCGTACGTCGCCCGGGTTCGGCTGCGTCCGTCCCGCCAGTCGTCCGTTGCCGCCGTCGCCGCCGCCGCCGCCGCGTTCTCGCTTCGCAGGCCGCCGCCTAAGGGGGGGCCGGTGCCAGCCGCCACTTGCCGCTGCCGTGATGCCGCGGGTGTACATCGGCCGCCTGAGTTACCAGGCCCGGGAGCGCGATGTGGAGCGCTTCTTTAAGGGCTACGGGAAGATCCTGGAGGTGGATCTGAAGAACGGGTGAGGAGGACGGAAGAGGGCCCGGTCCGGGGCGGGGGGACCACAGGCAAGCCCCGGGCGGTGGCAGGGAGGCCGTGGGGAACTTGAAGGGGCGCCTGCTCGGCGCCGAGCTGCTGAGGGGCCTCCGCGCTCCGGCTCCGCCATGGTTGCGGCGCCTCGGGGGCCCGGCTAGGCCCGGCTCCCACTGCGCCTGCGCGGGCGGGGGTGGTGGAGGGATAATGGGAACAGTGGCGAGAGAGGCTCGAGCGGGTCAGGAGAAGAAGGCCCGGGTTGGGGCTGGGGTTCTGGGTGCCCGAGGCCTGGATCGTCTCTGGGTAGACCTAGACCTTCCCGGCTCTAAGGGCTGCTGGGAATAGACGGGGTTTCCTTCTGCCTTCTCACCTCTTCCCCCTACAACGCGTCTTTCCCGGAGACAGGAACTCCGCTCCCGAGGGGAGGATCTTCCTAGGCTTTGCGTGTGCAGCACTTTTTTATTTTTTAATTTTTTTTTTTTTTTGAGGGCGGGAGACTCTAGTTTTGAGTAGTGTGGTGACAGTTTCGAAAGTATCGTCTTGCCGCGCTGGAAGCCTTTCGTGTTCTTGTGCGAGGAGTCAAGTCTTAGCTCTTTATCTTGAAAAGTCCGTGCAGAGTTTCCATGCTGTGGTTTCCGTTCTCCAGCTTGCACCCCACCTCCCAAATTGCTGTTGTAGAATTTGTGAAAGGGCAGTGGCCACCCTGGCTAGTGTGTGCATCAACTAGTTGATGCAGGTTGACGCACATCTGAAGTTGCTAACTTACTGCTTCTCCCTTAGATCTGTATTTATATTCTTAATTTGCTTTGTCAAAGCAAGGCTAGCCAGGGCTACAAGTTTTAGGGAGAAGAGATGAATCGTCAGGTCTGGAAGAAGATAGGGAAGCTGGGAGCTATGAAGTGTTAGGTAGGACTTGAGAGGTGTAGGTATTAAAAAAAAAAAAAAAAAGTTGAGAGACCTAGCAGGGTTGTGGTGGCGCACGCCTTTAATCCCAGCACCCGGGAGGCAGAGGTAGGAGAATCGCTGTGAGTTCGAGGTCACCCTGACACTATGTAGTGAATTCCAGGTCAGCCTAGCCCAGAGTAAGATACTACTTCGAAAAACCAAAAAAAGAGAGAGAGAGAGAGAGAACGAGGGGAAATATTTAGGACAGTAAGCCTTGGTGTTAGAGGAAATGGCGTTTTAAAAGCAACAAAACCTACTCTCTTAACAGGTCTGACACTTGAGAAGTTAAGAAAGATACCTTAGGTAGTATAACTTGCATATTTGAGGGGAAATGGGACCTAACTGTTCTCAGGTTGTCTGGATTTCAAAAACCATTTCAAATTGACTGTAAGAATCACCTTGCTGAGGGCATTGACTTCAAGAATACTGATCTAGAACAGGCGTGGTGACTCAAAATGCTTGGAATCCTAGTGCAAGCAGATGGCCAGGAGTTTAGGACAGCCAGCCTTGACTACAGAGGGAGACCCTACCTCAGAAACAAAGAAAGAATGAACATTGAGTTAGCATAAAAGGATTTGAAAATAACTCATTTCGTATAGCAGAACTTTGAGTTCTTAAGTAATATGTTGATAAATAAAGTGAGGAGTTATTAGGAGACATATCACACATGTGAGAGTTTAAACTCCCGGTTTATTTTCAGAGCCCAAGTTGACAGAATAATTTGTGGGGAAAGCATGGGTTTTGAAGGGATAGGCCTGAGTCAAAAATCTGCCTCCAAGCTGGGTGTGGTGGCACACACCTTTAATCCCAGCACTTGGGAGGCAGAGGTAGGAGGATCACCGTGAGTTCGAGGCCACCCTGAGACTACATAGAGAATTCCAGGTCAACCTGAGCTACAGTGAGACCCTACCTCACCCCCCCCCAAAAAAAAATCTGCCTCCAGCACTAGTATCTGTGCAGATTAATTTGCTGAACCTTTTTTCTCATTCACATGGAAAAGGTCAGCTAGAAATGTAAAGCATTTAACATACAGCAATAAGTGGTGGCTCTAATGAAAGAGATTTGAACACAATCATTAGGGACATCTCAGGTTGTTAGTGTTTGGTAATAGTCACTACGGTGCTAAATGAATTGAGGGAGGAGGCAGAATAGTAAGCTTGTGAGTGTGCTTTGAATCAGAGAATGCCTGCTCTCCCTTTAAACTCTGGCAAGTAAAATTTGGAATGGTTTGCGTGGATAGATGTGCTTAATGTGAGCTTGAAGAATGGATTGACTAGGTCTTGAAATGAATAAAGATAAGTGATAGGGAAGACTTCCATGGGGATGAAGAAGTGGTCCAGTAAGAACCAATTGTGAAAAATAGTCTTGCTTTAACTGAAGGGCATGAAGGATCTAGAATTTTTAAAAAAAAATATTTATTTGCAAGCAGAGAGAGAAAATCAATGGGTCTGCCTGGTCTTCTTGCCATTGCAAATGAACTCCAGACACATGAACCAATTTGTGCATCTGGCTTTACACAGGAATCAAACTCTTAGTTTTTCTGGGAATGAACCTAGGCTTTGCAGGCAAGCTCCTTAACTGCTGAACCATCTCTCTCCAACCCAAGGATCTAAAGTGTTTTTGTTTTTGGTTGTTTGAGGTTGGGTCTCACTCTAGCTCAGGCTGACCTGGAATTCACGATGGAGTCTCAGGGTGGCCTTGAACTCACGGTGATCCTCTTACCTCTGCCTCCCAAATGCTAGGATTAAAGGTGTGCACCACCACCCCAACTTTTTTGTGAAATCTTAACAACTGTTTCCACTTCAGTGTTAAAATTTTAGACCCTTATGAGGAGTGTGGTGGTGCACCTTGAAAAATTAAAAAAAAAAAAAGATTTTACAAAAAAATTCTAAACTGTGAGTGGAAATTCAAAGGCTCTGAAGGAAGAATGGAACGACCCAGGAAATACTTAGACAAGAGGGATGGTTTTAGGACCCTAACCATCTCAGTTGTCTTTTTAAGGAACTGTTGTTTGTTTTTTTGAGGTAGGGTCTCGCTGTAGCCCACACTGAACTGGAATTCTCTATGTAGTCTCAGGGTAGCCTTGAATTCACAGTGATCCTCTTACCTCTGCCTCTCAAGTGCTGGGATTAAAGGTGTGCCTGGCAGGAACTGTTCATTCTTAATACTGGTAGCCATGGCATGCATGAAATCCACTATTGTAAGTCAAGGTTGAAAGGAATGAGAAGGAATTTCAGAGATCATAAGACCAGTGGGACAGTCACCAAGTGGCACACAGTATGACTTAGCATCATTCAGGAACATTATAGAGGAAATTAACTTGTGAGGAGAGAAGCAATGGTTAACACATTTCAAGCAGGAATTGTCTGCACTATATGGCAAAAATGCAGAGAAGTCAAAGGAAAGGGAAAAGGTGACACAGTGTAAATGTATATGTAAGTTTACAGCTTGGACCATAGTAGTGGGTAGTGGAATTCCTTAGAGAAGCATATTTGAACATATCTGGGTTGATTATTAGTCATTGACATTCTAAAACAGCTGGGTTGGAGAGATGGCTTAGTGGTTAAGGCACTTGCCTGTGAAGCCTGAGGACCAAGGTTCAATTCCTCAGAACTCATGTAAGCCACATGCACAAGGTAGCGCATGCGTCTGGAGTTGGTTTGCAGTGACTAGAGGCTCTGGCACACCCATTTTCTCTCTCAAATAAATAAATAAACAAAAATTGAAGTTGTAAAGGAGGGCTGGAGAGATGGTTCAGTGGATAAGGCACCTGATTACAAAGCTTAATGGCCCAGGTTCAGTTCCCCAGTGTCTGTGTAAAAGCCATCTTCTCAAATTGGTGCATGCATCTGGAGTTTGTGGCTGCTACAGGCCCTGGCACATCCACCCTCCCCCCCCCCCCGCATATGTATATTCCATAGCAGATTTTTGGATGAATGAGGTCTTAAAGAAATGTTGATAAATTCCAACTTATAAAGTGAGATTTATTAGTACTTGTGAGGCAGATGGGGGTTGTGTGCAATGTTTAGAATTAGTTAGGTGTGAAATACTTGTCTAATGAAAATTGGCCAAATGAAGAAGCAGATGCCCTCTCCACATGAGATCTAAAGTCCAGGAAAGGGTTCTGTGGGTTATCTTAAGGACTGGGAAAGAGGGCATCCTTAGTCTAACTTGCTCCTGCTTTAGAGAATTTCTAGACAGATGGTTCTCTTGGAGACCACAGACACAATGTAGTCAAAATGACCGTCCAAGATCCCAATAGTCTCTCCTACTGTCCTACCTGCTGCATTGTGCAGCTGGAGCCACTGTGGGCCAAGGCCTGGCCTGGAGAGGTTCTTCAGGGTGTGTTGAGGAAGCAACACTGTTAGCATCTGTTAACAGCCTATCTGCTTTTTTGGTAGCTTCCACTGACTTGGACTGTAGGTGGAGAGAGAGAGTGAGTTTTCTTACCCATTTTATTCTGTAAAAGTTTATAGATAGTTTATTTTAGAGAGAGGGGAAGGGCAGATAGAATAGGCATGCCAGGGCCTCTAGTCACTGCAAATGAACTCCAGAAGCATGTGCCACTTTGTGCATCTGGCTTTCCATGGATACTAGGGAATTGAACCCAAGTCCTTAGGCTTTTCAGGCAAGTTCCTTAACCTCTGAACCATGTTTTTTTTATTAATAAATAATTTTATTTTTTATTTTTATTAATAAATTTTCTTGTAAATGATAGAAGCTTGGATTCTTTTTGTTTGGTTGGTTGGTGTTTTTTGTTTTTCAAGGTATGGTCTTGCTCTAGCTCAGATTGACCTGGAATTCACTATGTAGTCTCAGGATGGCCTCAGACTCATGACGGTTCTCCTACCTTTGCCTCCCAAGTGCCACGCCATTACGCCTAGCTTGGGAGGCTTTTAAAGTCCCAAAATTTCCTTTTGCCACAAAAATCTTGTGGTTGCAGTTAATTTTTATGTATTTTAGTGAGTAAAATGTATTACATCCTCAGATGATTTTTTTTAACCTGCTTAAGTAGCTAAGAGCAGCCCCCAACTTACTGAGACAAACATATTTGTTGTTTTGGGGGAGGTCTTAGGTAGCCCATCCTGGCCTTGAACTCCTGAGCTTGCTTTCATCTCCCAAGTGCTAGGATTACAGGGATAAGCTATCATGTCTGGCTGAGGTTTTCTTTTTTTAGTTGGTTAAAATCATGGATGAAAACACTGAAGGGAGGGCTGGAGAGATGGCTTAGCTGGTAAGGCACTTGCCTGCAAAGCCCAAGTACCCAGGTTTGATTCCCAGGACCCAAGTAAGCCAGGTGTACATGGTGGTGCATGTGACTTCAGTTCATTTGCAGTGGCTGGAAGCCCTGTCCCACCCATTCTCTCTCTCTTAAATAAGTAACTTTTTCTTTTTTTGGTTTGTCAAGGTAGGGTCTCACTAACTTTTTCTTTTTTTAAAGGGAGCATAAAGGAGGTCTAGTTAACTTAATCTTGCAGGTTAGGAGTTTTCTGGTCAGTTGAGGCACCTCCAGGTGACAGGTAAATGTTTTTGCATTATACCACAATGCAGCAAATCACACACTCTCCCTGAACAAAGCCCAGAGCTTTGTTCATAGGCCATCTGCCAATTTTAAAAATAATGTCCTTTGTGAACCTACATATACCAGGCATTTGAGTCCATGTTCAGAAAGGTAAAGCATTTGGTTATACATTAATTTTATGATTAGAGAGAGACTAAAACATAGTTTTTGTTTAAAGGACCGTTTGAATTAACTTTATACGTAGCTAAAATTAAAAACCCAATTTTCGCTGGGCATGGTGGCTCATGCCTTTAATCCCAGCATTCGGAGGCTGAGGTAGGGGGATCACTTTTGAGCTAGATGTCAGCCAGGGCTCAGGTGAGACCCTACTATGGAAAAAAAAATCTTAATTTGTATTTTAGTTTTTCAAAATAGGACTTTAAAAAATAATTTATTTGAGAAAAAACATGGGCATGTCAGAGCTTCTTGCCACTACAAACTCCAGACACATGCACCACTTGGTGTGTCTGGCTTTATGTGGGTACTGGGGAATCCAGCCTGAACATCAGGCTTTGCAGGCAAGTGCCTTTTGCCACTGAGCCATCCCCCCATTTTTATTTCAATTACAAGATTACATGTCTAATTTAACAGGGACAGAAAGTTATCCAGAGATGACACCATCTGCAGTTTGAGCACATGGTTTGACTTTCTTCACACTTGTATGTTTCATCCATGTACATACATTGCTTACATCTCTCCCACCTCTTTGGTTTTTCAAGGTAGGGCCTCATTCTAGCCCAGGCTGACCTGGAATTCACTAAGTAATCTCAGGGTGGCCTCGAACTCACGGGGATACTCCTATGTCTTCCTCCCAAGTGCTGGGATTAAAAGTGTGTGCCACCACGCTAGGCTTTTTCCCACCTCTTTTTTTTTTTTTTTGGTCAACCATCCTGGGGTCATGCTCTACATTATTTGTAAGCTGCCTGTTTGCCTAACAGACTGGCCCTCTTTAGTCATTCAGTGCTCCAACTAACTACAACAGTTTGTTTTGTTTTGATGTTCTAGAGAATCCAAGCCAAGGCCTCAGTACATGTGAGGCAAGCACTGAGCCACTCCCAGCCCCTGGAGTCTGGTTTTAGAATGACTACATAGAATGCCCAATCATAAATGCAGTTTTTTGTGCATAGTTAAAAACTGGGTTGGAAGACATTCCACTTATTGGGTTTTTTCACTATTTTATACATATATAGCACTAGTGAGTAGCCTTTATTTATTTATTTACTTATTTTTGTAGTTTTTTTGAGATAGGGTTTCGCTGTAGCCTCAGGCTGGCCTTGAATTTACAGTGATCCTCATACCCTCTGCCTCCCTAGTGCTGGGATTAAAGGCATGCACCACTATGCCTGGTTGTGAGTATCCTTTATGTAAGTCTTTTTGCATATTTCTTGTTAGTACCTCAGGACAGATTCCTGAAAGTAGACATTTGGAGTCAAAAATGTTTATATTCAAAAAAATTTTTTTGAGGTAGGCTGTCACTCTAGCCCAGGATGACCTGGAACTCACTCTGTAGTCCCAGGCTGGGCTTGAACTCATAGCAATCCTCCCATCACACCTGGCCTAAAAATATTTATTTACTTGAGAAGGAGAGAGAATGTGTGTATAGGCACATCAGGGCCTCTTGCCACTTCACAGGAACTCTAGACACATGCACCACTTTGTGCAGCTGGCTTTATATGGGTACTGAGGAATCAGACCTGGGCCAGCAGGCTTTGCAAACAAGTGTCTTTAACTGCTGAGCCGTTTCCCCCAGCCCAGATAAATACATTTTTATGTCTTCCGTTAGCTATTGATTTCCATTACTTTCTAAGCAAATAGTATTGTTTTAACTTTATTTTTATTTATTTATTTGAGAGAGAAAGAGGGAGAGTGAATGGCTGTGCCAGGGTCTCCAGCCACTGCAAATGAACTCCAGGTGCATGTGCCACTTTGTGCATCTGGCTTACATGGGTCCTGGGGAATCAAACCGAGGTCCTTTGGCTTTGCAAGCTAAGGCTTTAACTACTAAGCCGTCTCTCCAGCCCCCTTAAGTTTTTTTAACCTGCTATGTTTAAGAACCTATTTTTCTAAATTCTCAATGAAACTTTATCATAAATTTTTTTTGGTTTTTGTTGTTGTTGTTGTTTTGTTTTTTAAGGTGGGGTCTGACTCTAGCCCAGACTGTCCTAGAATTCACTCTGTCATCTCAAGGTGGCCTGGAACTCGTGGTGATCCTCCTACCTCTGCCTCCCAAGTGGTGGGATTAAAGGCGTGCACCACCATGCCTGGCTCCATAAGTTTTTAATACTGTGATTTTTTTCATTTAAAATCATATATGAGAAAGTTAATTTTGCTGCCTTTAAGATTTATCCATTTAGTCTGCCAAGCATAACAGTAAAAAACTTGTTTAAAAGTAATTTTTATGATTGATTGGAAAATAAGTATAGGTTCATTGTAGATAATGTAGACAATAAACAAATATAAGTATAAAAGATAAAATTTGGAATTTTCAGAGTTGAATACAGTGGCATACTCATGCAGTCCTAACATTTGGGAGGCTGAGGCAGGAGGATTATGAGTTCAAGGTCAACCTAGGATATCTACAGAGACTCTGACTCAAAGAAAAACAGATGAGATCTTATGTTCTTTTTTGGGGGGGGGTTCGAGGTAAGGTCTTGCTGTAGCCCAGGCTGACCCAGAATTTTCTGTCTCAGGGTGGCCTTAAACTCAAAGCAATCCTTCTATCTCTGCCTCCTAAGTGCTGGGATTCTGCTTTTTCTCCTGTAGTTTTTTCTCACATTGGAATCTTCCTTGTTGGTTGCCTAATATTCATTGTGTGGCTGAATCTTGATTTATATAGCTATTTTTCCTAATTTGTCCTTCATTCTGGTTTGCATAAATGACCTTGTTGTTGGCTGTCATGTGCATAAAACTTGCATTTTTATTATTTTGTTCATACTATATGTGGGGTTTGTTTTTTCCACGTAGGGTCTCATTCTAGCCCAGGCTGACCTTGCACTCATCAGTAGCCCCTGGCTAGCCCTGAACTCACAGCAGTCCTCTTACCTCTGCCTCTCCAGTGCTGGGATTAAAGGCATGTACCACCATGCTTGGCCTTATTATATGTTACTTTTATTTCATGAAGTAAAATTCATTAGTCACAGCAGAAATAGGCATCTTCAGGGCTCTCAAAACATAGAACTGCAGCAGTTTATGTGTGCAGCAGTGTCAATGAGCATCAATTAGTGTTAACATCTTTGCTACTTGAGTTTGGGCATGGTGGAATGCAACTGTAATCTCAGCTACTCAGGAGGATTGCTTGAGCCCAGGAGTTGGGGACCAGCCTGGGCAATGTAATGAGACCATATGTCCGGAAAGAAAGGGAAGAAGGGAGAGAGAGACAGCAAAGGCAGATGGCACAAGCCTATAGTCCAAGTGCCTTGGGAGGTGGAGGCAGGAGAATCTGGAGTTCAAGTTCACCCTCAGTTACATAGTGAGTTTCAAGCCAGCCCTGTGCTACATGAGACCCTTTTCCAAAAAACATATATGTGTTGAGGGGGAGGCAAGCACCAGATTAAGCAATATTCTATCATTGTTTCATTAGTTCTGTGTGGCTGTTAAAAAAATGTGATTAACTTTGTTACTTTTTCAAGACATGAGTAATTTTAGATTTTTCTGTCATTTTGAGAAGTCAATCCCAAGAAATGACTGTATTTTAATTATGTTTAAATATTCCCAACATAAATTGTCCTAGCTCCAGGTCCCTCCTTGGTGCTAGATTCCTGGTCAGTTTTTATAAGAATAGATATCACATGTCAAGATATTTTAAACCCTCCATTTAATATCTTGTTCTTCCTTTCCTCATTGAAGTGATAACATGAATGAAAGGGCCACATGCAGTACTTGTTCCTTCTTAAAGCACTATGTAGCCTGGGTAATTAAATGAGGCTTGGGTTCTCAGTTTGGAGGCTTTCAGGTAATTGGAACAAAAACTGAACTTTGCTTCTGGGAAGAAAGAAAAGGTGCTCCATACACATTTTTAAAAAATATTGCCAGGGTGGTGTTTATAAATTAGTGACCTTACACTGAAACCTAAAAAGTGAAGAAATACTAAAATTATGCATTGGCTTGGTCTTTCAACTGACCATATCTAAGCAGTGTACAAATAAGTGTTGTCCTTAGTTTGTGCTAAGGGAAACCAAGGTGTGTGTGATTAAGCAACAAGCAGAGAGAACAGAGTGAATCCAGTAAACTTAAGATCCCTGGTACTTAACGTGCCAGCTACAGCATCAGCAACGGCAGTCAAGTTCCTCATGCTGCTGCTCCAGATGGTGGAGTCCTGTCCTTTCAGGACTTACCTCCAAGGGTGTAAGTGTAGTTGCATTCCCTGGCCTGTGCAGCCTATAGTCCTTGCAGAGGCGTCCAAGGAGCCGACAAGTTACTGCCAGAAGTGAGGCAGGTGTGGTACAGTCTATAATATTAGCCTTGAATGGGGACTACTAAAGTAACCGTCCTTCTCAGGTGCCTGTCATGGCCACCTGGGATAGGATGTGTGCCAGCATATGTTCTCTGTCTTTTGTTATCCCTAAGTGCCCTGGGCTTAACACGACGTCCTGAAGGTGAGGGATCAGATTGTGCTCTGAATTTGCATGCCCCCCCCTTTTGGTTTTTCAAGGTAGGGTCTCACCCTAGCCCAGGCTGACCTGGAAATCACTATGGAGTTTCAGGGTGGCCTCGAATTCATGGCGATCCTCCTATCTCTGCCTCCCAAGTGCTGAGATTAAAGTTGTGTGCCACCACGCCCAGCGACTGTATGTCCCTATTTTAAGGAAAGGCTCTGCATGACTTTCCTGTGTGCCTAAGTGAAAGTCTCCCAGCCTAGGGGTATGATACTTGAGGACTTGACAGCCTTGTCTTTAGGCCATTATGTCAGAAAGAGACCTCCAGGCCATAGAGAGAGGGGGAAGATACAGAAGTCACCTTGCATGAGAAGGGGTGAGCAGGAGGCCTGGGCTAGGGACTTGAGAACAGATTCATGTGGGTGAAGTGAAGCTGATGGTCCATTAATGTTAAAAAGAATTTGAATTTTTTGTTAAAAGAGTGAAGTGAGACTGGGGAGATGGCTCAGTGTGTAAAGCACTTACTGTACAAGTGTGCTGACCTGAGTTCAGATCCCCAAAACCTGCTTGAAGCTGGATTTAGCAGCCAGCTCTGTAATCCCAGCCCCCCTGTGGTGAAATGAGGAAAGTGGTGGGAGTTGGGAGTTTCCTGAAGCTCACAGACTAGCCAGTGAACAAGAGATCTTGCCTCATAGCAAGTTGGAAGGCAAGAACCAACCCTTAGGTTTATCTCCACCCATACACTGGTACTCAAAATATCTCTCTCTCTCTCTCTCTCTCTCTCTCTCTCTCTCTCTCTCTCTCACACACACACACACACACACACACACACATTTTTAAATTTTTTTAATCTCAAGGAAAATGCATCCCAGGAAATAGTATGGGAATTGGAGTTTCTAAACAAAATTAAAATGAAAAAGAAGAAACAGACTGCCACCCCAAGGGGAGTTAAGAGAGATATGTAAACAGTCAAGATGTGTCAAAGAACCTTTCTGAGGCTTTAACACCTGGCAGTCTGCTTTTGTGTTGTTGAGAGGTGTCACCTGGCTTTGGTGTAGAATGGAGTAATATTGTTGGCTGAGTATAAGTCTTTGGTTTTTTGTTTTTTGGTTTTTGTGTTTTGTTTTTTTTAGGGAGTAGAAGGTACAGTGGTGCTGTTTCATATCCTGGGAGTTGCACTCACAGTTGGTACTATGAGTTCTTCGGTGTTATTTTCAGTGTGTGGTTGCATCTTCATGAACTTCGGTGTCTTAAATGTCAAAAAACTGAAATGGGTACATATGGGATTATATGCCCACCTTTAAGAAAAGCAGCCTAATTGACTTTAGGATATCAAAATTAGGGTTAAGGAAGATGACTCAGATGAGGGCCTGAGTTCAGATTCCAGCACTCTCATGGGCATGACAACATGGTCTGGAGAGGTGGAGAAAAGAGGATTCCTGGGGTTTGCTGGCTAGTTAGTTTATCTAAACTGGTGAATTACAGGTTTAATGAGAGACCTGGTCTCAAAAAATAAGGTGGAGCTAGAGAGATGGCTTAGTGGTTAAGGTGTTTTTGTCTGCAAAGCCAAAGGACCCAGGTTTGATTCCCCTGGACCCACATAAGCTACATGCATCTGGAGTTCATTTATAGTGGCTGAAGACCCTGGCATATCCATTCTCTCTCTGTGTGCCTCAAATAAGTAAAATAAAATAAAATGTAAACAATAATAAGGTGGAGAGCAGTTGAGGATGATATTTTTGACCTCTAACATGTGCACATACTACATACACGTAAGAGATTTCAAAATAATACATTTAGGTATGATGACATGATTTGATCCACAAACTTTTTACACATATGTTCCTTTCTGGATAGTCAATATTTTCTAGACTAGGAATATGGCCACAGCCTAGTTTGAGTCAAATAGCTAAGTAGCTTAGCAAACAGCCCCTTCTGTGGCTTTTTGTTCAGTAGATTTTGTTTACTTGCATGGCGGGGGTGGGACGCACTAGGGCCTCTTGCCACTACAAACAAATGCCAGAGACTTGTGATACTTTTATGTGCATGGCTTGGGAATTACACCCAAGCCAGCAGGATTTACAAGCAAGTGCCTTTAACTACTGAGTGATCTTCCCAGCCCCAGATGTTTGTCTAGCTTTGATATTTATTGCTTTTCTCTTTAACATTGTTGGGTATCAATCCCAGCACCTTACACCAAACTCCAACCTACTGAGTGTATTTTTAAAAATAGTTTTGGATGATAGCAAGTTGGCATATAGGCTCTGGAACCATTATAAAGTAATACTTCAAAAATAATGATTATTTCAGTTTTTCTCACCTCAGTATGAGAATATTCTATTAGGGATGGGTTGGTATCTGCAATGTGGACTTAGGCCAAGGGCTCAAACTTGGCTATTTCTTGGTTATTAAGTGTTTTTCTACAAATGGTTTACTTTGTGGTTATATTTGTTTCTTTACAATGACTGAATACCTGAGCGAATCAACTTAAAGGAAGAAAGATACATTTTGGCTCACTTTTTTAGAGGTTTCAGCTCACACTTGACTAGCTCCATTGCTGTGGGCCTGGGATAAGGCAGAATCTCATGCCAACAAGAGCATATGTGGTTGAGAAAACTGCTCACCTCATGACCACCAGAAAGCAAAGATACAAAAAGGAGCCTGGGACAAGATGTGTCCCCCAAGAACATGACCTAGTGACCTTTGTCCTCCAGTTAGGCCATAGCTCCAACAGTTTCTACCACTTCTGCTACCAGATCATGAATCTGTCAGTGGATTTAACCATTGGATTTGTGATTTCATGGCTGGGATACAGATTTCTTACTAATGTTACCTTCATTTTCCCTGAACTATAAACATTTTGATAGAGCTTTGTTTCCACAAAGTGTTCACAACTTAATAGTATTGACACACAACAGGTAATGAATTTTGGTGTTTCCTTACCATTTACTGTGTCTCATAACCTGTATTTAACGAATACGGGCATTTGCCTTCCACACTAGTATGCTCCTGGATATCGCATATTTCCAACTCTGGTGTTAAGGATTATTTCTTTCCATTGGTTTATAGGAGGTGGCAGAACCTGATGGTAGAATGGAGGGTTGTTTTAGGGCCTGGGTATGAAGAGTCCCAGGGTGGCCAAGTGCCTCTAAGTCTTGGTTTCTTACTTACAATAGCAGTAAATCTTGGAGTTGTGGAAATTGAATGATACAGTGTGTATTGATACACTTAGCATACTAGTAGGGAGGAGTGCTTATTAATTAAAAAGGAATTTGACAAGGAAAGGATCTTAGTGGGATGGAGTGATCATGTTGATCATGTTAATGGCAGTTTGGAATTAAATCAGATGTGTATCATCTGGTTGCTGCTGAAATCTTCATAGTTGGAAGTCTGTAAATCTAGTATTTGACTTCTAACCATTTTTTCTCTTTTACTATTCATGCTTAAATATAAATATTTTGGTCCCAGTCACTATTCTTTGCAAAACTAAGTGCATCCTTAAATCCATGGCATTGGTGGTCACATCACCACAACTAAGGCCACCTCTCTTTATACTGGTCTAGTTTGTGCTAAGCAGTAAAAGCAGACACTACAGGGGTTGAGGTGGGACCTCCAGAATGGGGATTGCACAGAATAATCTTATTTTTCCTCTATTCTTCTAGTCTGTTATGTTCTGAACCCACACATGTTTTCGGAAGGACCAGATGGCTGACTGGCTATGGGAACCAAAAGACGAGTGAAAGTAACCTGGTTGTCTCATACCCCCAGCTTAGAGGTGCTTCACCCTGCCCCAAGACCAGTTTCTTTTTTCTCTGGAGACTTCACCCTGCTGTATCAAAAACTGTGCTACAACCTGGCTTACCTGAGGTTAGATTATCATTAAGTCAAGCAGCAGTGATTATTAAATGAAAAAGATTATTTTCAGGACTGTGGGAGAGAAGGAGAAGCCATCTGCTCTTAAAAGGCTCTGGGACCTCATGGTTTACACCTGGGGATTGTAGAGTCCTGGGTTTGGGTTCAAATCCAGCTCCACAGTGTGAGCTCCTTGACAGTGAGCAAGTTGTTTAGTCTCTCCAAACCTCAGTGTTCTCACTGAATGGAAACGATGATTCATTTTTCATGTTCCTCATAAGAGGAATGAATGAAATGTTACAAATTTGCTATGTGCCAGGCACTGTGTTAAATACCCAACAGATGCTATTGTTGCATAAGACATCATCATAATAAAAATGAAATGAGCACAAATAAGAAAGAACAAGGTTTGAAAAGAAAACCGTTGCCATGTAAAACATAAAATTGAAGAGAGGTGCTAGAGAAACACTGAGGTAATGAGTCCAGGCTATTCTGGGCAAGACTTCCTGAAAGAGGTAATTCTCAAGCATAAGGAAGAAGGATGAAAGGGTTCAACCTGCGTAGTCAGAGGCTCCAAATCAAAACAGTTAGAGACTAGAATGTGATCAGACAGGCAGAAGCAGCCTGAGGGCCTGGCAAAACAAGAAAACTATACACCTGGTGATAGAGCCAATGGGTAACCAGAGAGGAGTAGTCAGGAATGATTACAAGGTTGTTGGGTGTGAATTAGATGATAGGGGTTCTGGAAGAGAGAAGTCATGAGGTAGGTTTTCTTCTTTGAAGGTGGGGAAAGATCAAGTGCAGACTGAGCTGTGGCCAACCGTTTGCAGACCAGGAATCCACACTAGCTCTAATCAGAGAGCTCTTGGTGTGCGGGAACTGCCAGTTTGCCGACGTGAAAAGAGCCCCAGGCTGGGTAATGGTGAGCCCTGAAGTCGCACCCCAGCTCTGCCACTGAGTGAGCACGGGTAAGTCATCCACCTTCTTCAGGTGGCCTTGATGGCCCTCCCTCCTCTGAGACTAAAGAAAGGGAGGCCAGTAAGCCCAGAGCAGCCTCCTTTCTGTCTCAGGATAGAAAAGAATCTCAGGAACCTACTCATTATAGTCGCAGCTTGCTGCTGTGGGCTGTAAACACCCCCATTACTGCACAAGTCAGGTTGCACTCATGATCACTGATGACAAGCAGTAAATGTGACAGTGGTTAATTCCATGGTGAGGACCTGACTGCTGGCGCCCTGGAATGCTGCCAACCTGTGGAATCAGGGCAGTTACACTGTTCTCATTCACAAGCATCTTCTAATTGGCCTTATCTGAACACTAGAGTTGGCTGTAGAACTGGCTTTGTTCTACAGGTTTCCATGTACTTTATGTAGCCAGCAAGAATTACTGTTGCTTACTGTCCCGTCACTGTCTGTCTGTACCTCCTAAGATCCAAGTTGGCTGAAGCCTAGGACCAACACTACTAATTAGTGCTTTGAAAGAAAGCTGTTTGATTCCTGTTTACCAAATGCCATTTCTTTCAGGGCAGATTTAAGGGCTCTGCCCTTAAAATACAGTGCTACTGGCTCTAGATTGAGGGTCCAAGCCACCCGTGGGTTAACCTCAACAGATGAAAATTTTTCCTTGGCTACAGCAACATCCCTAATCCTGACCAGCCATGGAGAGGTTCGGTTCTTACAAGGAAAATGAGTGATGTGGGAATGGCTCACCACATTGGGAAAACAAAACTCACATCCTGCTGATGGTTGGCTGAGGACTGTCATGTCCACATACAAAGAAAAGCATGTGGCACAGTTTTAGAACCAAGGTGAGCAGAGATCCACCGTGGAAAGGGGCTCATTATCCTTATTGCGAGAACGTCCGAGGCATGCCCCTCGGTAAGCATTGTTGGTGGGTGACCACAGTCACACGCATGGAGGCTTGCTTGCCCTGCTCCTCAGCAGGCAAATGTATTGAACACCCCCTTAGTCATATTGGCCCAGTCAGCCATTGACCAGTTCATCCATTTCCAAGCCAGCCATACCCAGTGCTTTTCACCTTTGCCTCACTGTCCCTGATCAGTGAGGACACTTAGAAGATGAAGATGATCCTAAGCCATTCTGGAGAGGATGATACAAACTGTATTCTCTTCAGTGGGGCATAGAGGACAAGGCAGGCCTGGTGGTATTTGGGACCTTTGATATTGATGGGTATTAGGATCAGAGCTAATTTGGCAGTAATATGAGCTTGGGAAGAAGTGTGATTAGCTTTTCTAAACTTGAAGTCTTGGGGTTACCTTAGCATGAAAACCTGTCATTCCAGTTGTACTTTTTCAGAGTTCTGACTGATAACCTGGGTAGTACATCATCTGTGGCATGAGGAAGACTAGAGCATCGCACAGGGATAATAAGAATAAACAAAAGGTTAGAGCAGTCCACAAACTCCACATTGCTTTGATTTGTGGTGTCCAGGTACCTGCATAGACTTGGTGAGAGTCATGATGGTGCGTTTTTGTTGTTTTTTTTTTTTTTTTTTAAGGGAGAAAGTAGCAGCAGCTCTCCTCTTCCCCTCATTCTTTTACCTAAATTTGTCAGGATAGAACAGGACCAGAGGAAAGCACTTTGGGAAAGGAAAAACACTGAAGAAAGGATTTTTTTTTTTTTAATTGAAAGTGCCATGCACTTAATAGGAGGCCCCACTTTTCTATCCTTTCACATACAATAGGGAGAAAGCTTGAAAGGCAGCCATCTGAGTAAGGCAAGGCCCACTGAAGGGCTGTTATAAGAACTTCATCAATCTTTGGTAGACAGGGCTTGCATTCATCCTCCTTGATCCTTCATCCCCTTCATTCTCATACTAAAGTTTTTTGTTTGTTTTTTTTTTTAGGAGAGCAGAAGATTAAAGGTGCCTGCAGTTAGAGAAATTTATCTGTTTGTTTTGTGAGGCTTACTTCACAGTGCCACTCCCCCCAGCAGTATGTGTGTCATAAAGTATGCATACATATGATGGTGTATGTACATTGTATGCATATATATCCCTCCTTGCTTTGATGAAAATTTCCAAAGAAGAGTCAATTTTGAGAGACTAGGTTTGTTTCATGTTATTGCTATAAGGCACAAAGGGTTAATTTTAAAAGCTATTAGTTATAGGAAGAATACTGATAAGATGTTAAATAAAGCTAATAGTGAGACTCTAGTTTTAAAGAATATCTATCATACAATAAAAATTGAGTTCAACCATGTCCTCTGTTGCTGTTGTATACCTTTGGTGCTACCTCTTTCTCTTGGTCCAGAGCTGCAAAATTATAAGTTTAAATTGTCCCTAAGCCAAGGGAGTACAGATCGTAATGTTTATCTATCCTACTTTCACTGTTTGGAGGAACCTTAAAAATACCTAGTATATCTGTCTCATTTCACATACTAAAACCCAAAGTAAAATTATCTAATGATGCTGTTGAGCTTCTGACCCCACAGGGACTAGAGCGCAGGCCAGTACGCACTGCTTCAGTCTTAATGGTTAAGAGTTAGAGCTGTGCCTTTAGACCTCTGACTCTGAATCCAGATCTACTGAGCTTTATATGCAAATTATTTTAACTTGGTGCCTTGCTTTCTCATCTGTGAAACAGTTAAAAGGAGTACTTGACTCTTGGGTGCTACAAATATTAAGTAAGGTCACATTGTTTCAAACAAGAGATTGCTCAATAAGTGTGGGTGACATTTTATTTTTGTCATCCAGTATTCTGTCTTATTTGGGGGACCTATTCACTAGACATACTCAAGGAAAGCAGATCTAAATACAGATTAACAGTGACCTGGTATTTGCTTCATTCTCACAACAGGAGCCCCTCGTGTGGTTTCTCGTATGGTAGGGTAGGATATTTTTGTTCGAATACTCCAAGCCCACCCAGTATGCCAATGGCAGAGAAAAATGACAGTCCAGGACCTGATTTGATCCTTGGTCTGGACTTTGACATTAAAATCTCTGAATAGATTTTACAGCTATTCACAGAGTAATAACTAAAATGGGTTTTTTTTTGAAATAAATTAGACGTTAACTTAGCTGTTTCAATAATTGACTTGGATACCCCCTAAATATAGCCACGAACTGATTCACTTGTTGGAACTTTTTTGAGAGAAATATTAAGGTTGTAGCTGGGTGTGGTGGCTCACACCTTTAATCCCAGCACTTGGGAGGCTGAGGTAGGAGAAGCACCGTGAGTTTGAGGCCATCCTGGGCTACAGAGTAAAGGCTAGGTCAGCCACCTGGGCTGAAGTGAGACCCTACTTTAAGGGGGGGGTCTTAGGGACCAGTTTTTTCCAATATCACAACTTGTCCCTATAACTTGAGCAAGGAGTACAGTATCTTGCTTCAGCATCAGTTTATAGAGCGATTGGTCTGTCTGGGCGTTTTAGGTTTGCATAACTGTGCTTCCCTGAATAGACTGCCACTGCTTTCCCTGAAGGTCGTTGAGTTCTGTGTGCAGTCTGTGGAACAGGATGGGCTCTGAGTCGGGGAATGCATCCCATAGGGGTCTGACAGAAGCCTTACTGAGTATCCACAGCAGCTGGGCATCTGCCTCAGTGGTTCTGCAGAGCTTGGGGTCTTGCATTCTGTAATTCTGTGGTTTGTAGTAATAAACCTTAACTGTTCGGGGGCGGGGAAACAGGGTAGATTTTCCTGTGATGTATTTGTTTTTCATCCTCAGAAGTCAGTGTTCTGACCTCACACTGGATCAGCTGTGGTCACTTAAGGGGTATTGAGCCAGTGCGTATAACTTAGGGAGGGAAGGTCATCTCAGCATGCCCACAGCAACTCTTCTCACTCATTCCTGTACATGGTGCCAAGAGCAGTGATGATGTGGACAGGACAGACTCAGACTGGTCTTGACAGCTATATGAAAAGGCAACACTGTTATTTTTATTTTGTTTTTGTGGATCCCCCTCTCCCAGGGTCTCTAGCCCAGGCTGATCTGGAACTCATTCTGTAGCCCCAGGCTGGCCTTGAATTCAGAAGCAATCCTCCTACCTCTGCCTCCTAGTGAGCGCTGGGATTAAATGTGTGCGCCACCATGCCCAGCTTTCTTTTTCTTGATCATATACCAAAACTAAAGATAAGCCGAAGTAGTGAGCATTGTTTTCTCATTTGCTTTTAAAAAGTTCTCTCTGGAAATAGTATCACTTTCCTGAAGACCCATTTTACCTAGAAAGGAAAAGAGCTGCATTGTATTATCAATTATGAATTTTTGGAGACTAAAGCATTTTGAACATAATGAGTCACTGGGAAGGCTTAACATTGTCAGATATAACAACATGCTCATGACCATTCTATTCTACACATCTGGCCTATGGAAGCATGAAACCACTTTTTAAAGACTTCATAGTCCACATACTGGGCCAGGTGGCTTCTGAATTGTTTTTGAAAAACCATTATCTGTTAAGTAACTGGTGTGTCTGTTTCTTCAGTGAAATTGAGATTTATTGACTCTTAAGTTGGAAGCATTCCACCATCAAGAACCCTCCAAAGCTATGACCTGTACCTTGCCACATTTAATATTGTCACCTTGAGAGTTGGAAAAAAATGCTTTAATAAGGGAGAATTTTGAGTTCTCTTACTTAAAAATTACAGAGAACATTAAGTGCTCAAGAAACTAGAGTAGTCGGACAAGGTGGCGCATATCTATAATCCCAGCGTTTAGGAGGCTGAGAGAGGCAGGGCAACCACAAGTTTAAGACCAGCAAGGGTTCCAAAGGGAGACCTTAACTCAGGGTGGGAGGGACAGACAGACCCTGGAGTTGGTTTTTTGTCATTAGCCAGCTACTTGGACCACTGGCAAGTCGGGTGGACTGTTTCTAGTGTCATCATGCTCAAGTACAGAAGAGCACTGATTACCTATGTGTAGGAGTCTAAGGACATTGCTTGTAACTTTCTTTTTGACTAGGAAGGACCAGAAAGATGATTTCACTTGTTAAATATAGCATTGGTCACAAGCAGGCTCTTCAGCTGTGTTAGACCACACTTAATATTTATAAGGTACCTTACAAATTTTGTGCTTTGTTGTATAAACTATACTCTCTAGTAGACATTACTAGGATTGGGGGGGGTCCCATATGGGTTACATCACCATACAATCTCTCTCCTTGGAAATACCTAGTACTACAATGTAAATAAGCTTGCACACTTATTTAGCTTGTAGATAATTCCAGTCTATTTTATACATCATGGAAATGACCTTGAAATTTCATAGGGAAGCACATAGCTTCAGATTTTTACACCAGTAGTTTCTAGAACAATTCACTTGTGACTGTTTAAGTAGGAGAACAGGAGCTTTAAAAAAGTCTTGCATGTTGTTGGCTGCCCTGGGCAGAGTTACTACAAGCCAGGCTGAGTGTCTCACACATATTGTCATACTAATATATACACCAGCATTTTGGGTACTATCACCTTTTATCATCACTTGACATGTGAAAGTGAAAATTTGGAGAGAGTAAATAATTTAAGAGTTAATATAACAGTGCCTAAATGTAGATCCAATTGTACTCTTAAGATACCACTTTTAAAGTTCAAAAAAGATGAGTCTTTATGTGATGTTTTGAAACAGCAAATATTCAATCTTGGGAAGTTTAGAGAGTTTAATTCTATAAGCCAGGTATCTCTTGGCAGTATTTGATATCTCCAGCTGCTTGGGAAGCAAATGAAGCATTCTGTGTAATCTAGCCAGCCTCCTGCTAGGAAGATAGTGGTCTACTTGAAGAAGTCTCCCTACCTCTTGCAGCTGCAAAGTGTTTTCATCTAATGAGAAGGAAAAAAATGACCCTTAGTGTACAACATCCTTCCCCTTCCCCCCACACCCTGTGCTAAGCATGAAGCTTGTTGATTTCTCTGAAATGTTGGTGATGTTGGGTGTCAAAATGGTGCCAACTGGGCTTTTGTTTGCTCTCTTGTAGGTATGGTTTTGTGGAGTTTGATGATCTGCGTGATGCAGATGATGCTGTTTATGAACTGAATGGCAAAGACCTCTGTGGGGAGCGAGTAATTGTTGAGCATGCCCGTGGCCCGCGTCGAGATGGCAGTTACGGTTCTGGACGCAGTAAGCATTTAAACGGCATATTCACATCAGTGAAATGCCTTTGTTGTGAAGTGTTCATTTTAAAGTATATTTAAATGTACTGATGTTTAAACTGTCTTATCTTTTTTTGTTTGTTTGTTTGTTTGTTTTTGGTTTTTCAAGGTAGGGTCTCACTTTGGCCAGGAATTTATTATGTAATCTTAGGGTGGCCTTGAACTCACAGCGTTCTTCCTACCTCTGCCTCCTGAGTGCTGGGATTAAAGGCATGCACCACCATGCCCAGCTAATTTTTTGTATCTTAAAATGTTGAATTGTAAGCAAACACTTATTCTAGCTTTAATTTTAATTTAAAATAAAAATTTCTTGTTTTAATACTTTCTAAATGTGTAAAGATGTCTGTGTTTGTATAAATTTTTTTTAAATCTGTAGTGTAATGTTTACCTCAGTGTTTTAGTTAGAAGAATCTTTTGAGGCTAAGATGACTGCCTGTTCATTTGCTGACCTTGGGTTACCTTTGAACCTTTGTGGCCCTTGGTTAACCAAAAGCAGGAAGCCATCTAACAACTGCAACCTTTCCCTATTAGACCTGGGTGGTGAGGATCCCAAGGGTTAGATACAGATGAGATTAAACTGAAATAGGTACCTGAAAGTCTTGTTTTCATACAAAATATTAACAGAAAATAAAAATTATAATAATAGTAACTGGCTTAGTAAGCTACTTATTTCTAAATTATTAATTTGTTACTAGTTTTTTTAGTTGTTATTGTTTTGTTTTTTAAGGTAGGGTTTCATTCTAGCTTAGGCTGACCTGGAATTCACTATGTATTCTCAGAGTGGCCGTGAACTCATGGTGATCCTCCTACCTCTGTCTCCCAGGTGCTGGGATTAAAGGTGTGTGCCACTATACCTGGCTTGCTACACTAATATATGCATATTAACTTTAATACAAACATGTATATATAGTATACATAGAACTTAAGTCTTCATGTTTAACTGATAGAGCTTTTTGTTTGTTTTCAAGGTAGGGTCTCATTCTAGATCAGGCTGATCTAGAATTCACTGTGGAGTATCAGGGTGGCCTCGAACTCATTGTGATCCTCCTACCTCTGCCTCCCAAATGCTGGGATTAGAGGTGTGTGCCACCACGCCTGGCTAACTGATAGCTTTTTAAAAACTCTGGTTGAAGGGCTGGGGAGATGGCTCAGTTAGTAAGTACTTGTCCAATAGGCATAAAGATGTGAGTTTGAACCTCCAGCACTCATGTAAAAGCCAGTTAGGACCCAACATTGACCTTTGGCTTCCATATCACTTACATGTGCACATGCAAAAAATAAGTCTTAAGCTGGGCATGGTCATGCACGCCTTTAAGGCTAGCCTGTAGTTTAGGGTGAGGGATTAAATATTTCATAGAGAATATGCGCTGTGTCTTTTCCTCTCTCTCCATTGAAGTAGTTTCATCTGTTTGAACCTTCTCAAGGTGGATATGGTTACAGAAGAAGTGGCCGAGATAAATATGGACCTCCCACCCGCACAGAGTACAGACTGATTGTGGAGAATTTGTCAAGTCGGTGCAGCTGGCAAGACTTAAAGGTTTGGGCCTCTTTAATTTTCTGGGGTAAAATTGGATAGGAATTAGATTAGGAAATAGCCAGGCTTGGTGGCTCATGCTTTTAATCCCAGTACTGAGAAGACCTAAGACTACATAGTGAATTCCAGGTCAGTAGAGTGAGAGACCCTATCTCCAAAAACAACAACAACAACAACAAAACCATTCTATAGTAGTATAAAAGGCCGAAAATTTCATTCTTATTGTACATACATGTAGGACCATTACAAATTTGTATTATGTGAAGTTTTTCTCTGTGGTTAGTGTTATAGGAAGGTACTGGTATGGTCTCTAGCTAACAAAAGATAGATTTAGGCTGGGGAGATAGCTCAGGAGTTAAAGATGTATGCATGCAAAAGATTCCCCAGTGTTCACATAAAGCCAGATGTACCAAATCGTGCATGTGTCTGGAGTTCATTTGCAATAGGCCCTAGTGTGCTGATCTGTCTGTGTATCTCCCTCAAATAAATAAAAATATTTAAAAAAAACCACAAGCCACCATTGTTTCTGCAAGCATTAGCTGTAACTTTCAAATTATGTGAGATCTCTGACTGAAACCATGAGAAGGTGCAGTGTTCTCTGCTGAGCGTGACATTGGCTTTGGGGTTGTTTGTTGTTGGTGTTTTGTTTTGTTTTTTTTTTAATTTTTTTTGTTTATTTATTTGAGAGGGGCAGAGAGAGAAAAAGAGAGAGAATGGGCATGCCAGGGCCTCCAGCCACCGCAAACAAACTCCAGACGCATATGGCCCCTTGTGCATCTGGCTAACGTGGGTCCTGGGAGTCAAGCCTTGAACTAGGGTCCTTAGGCTTCACAGGCAAGTGCTTAACCACTAAGCCATCTCTCAGCCCTAGTTTTGGTGTTTTTTGTTTTTTTGAGGTAGGGCTGACCTGAAATTCACTCTGTAGGCTCAGGGTGGCGAACCTCCAACCTCTGCCTCCTGAGTGCTGGGACTAAAGGAGTATGCCACCACACCCAGCTCTAATTATTTATTTTTTAAAATATTTTATTTTTATTTAGTTATTTGACAGAGAGGGAGAGAATGGGTGTTCCAGGGCTCCAGCAATAGCAATTGAACTCCAGATGTGTACACTCCTTGTGCATCTGGCTAATGTGGGTCCCGGGAAATTGAACCTGGGTACTTTGGCTTTGCATACAAACGCCTTAACTGCTAAGCCATCCCTCTAGCCCGCTTCCCCCCCCCCCCCCCCCCCCCCCCGAGGTAGAGTCTGCTCTAGCCCAGGCTGACCTGGAATTCACTCTGTATTCTCAGGGTAGTGTCAAACTCATGGCAATCCTCCTACCTCTGCCTCCCGAGTGCTGGGATTAAAGGTGTGCACCACCACGTCCGACCTGCTTGTTTTAATTAAAACGTTATTTGACCTTTATCTGAAAATTTTTTCATTATTTATTTGCAAGAAGAGTGAGAAAGAATGGATGTGTCAAGGCCTCTTGCCACTATAAATTAACTCCATATGTATGAACCACTTTGTGCATCTGATTTTATGTGGGTAGTAGAGAATTTGCTTATTTGAGAGAAAGAGAGAGCGTGCACGCCAGTGCCTCCAAATAGATGTGCTGCCTTGTACATCTGGCTTATGTGAGTCCTGGGGAATCGAGCCTCAAACTGGGGTCTTCACAGGCAAACATCTTAACAGCTGAGCCATCTCTCCAGCCCCAGTGTTACCTTGTTTTTTTCACATTTACATATATATTAGTGTTGGTTTTGTTTATTTATTTAAGAGAAAGAAGCAGGGGGGAGCAGATAGAGAGAGAATGAGTGCACCAGGGCCTCCAGCCACTGCAAATAATTCCATATGTATGCACCACCGTGTGCATCTGGCTTACATGGGTCCTGAGGAATCAAACCTATGTCCTTTGGCTTTGCAGGCAAATGCCTTAACTGATAAGCTAGCCCTCCAGCCCTCAGTGTTGGTTTTCAGTCTCAGTAAGGAAGAAGCTTAACCTGTGTGGTCTTAGGACACATGAAAGGATGTTCTGTTTCCTTTCTTTTTGTCTACTAATAAATAAGTCGTCTTTTGCAAAATGAGTGAGTTAAGGAAAGAGTAATTAGGAATTCTTTATATATTCATGTCATCTTCACTTTTTAAATTTATTCACAACAATCTTGAGATGTAGAAATAGTCAATCATATAGTCAGTCTTAGAACAACTGAGACCAGGAGCCTCATTTGCCATTGAAAGCACAAGTTGGGCATTGTGGTCAAGAACTGGAGAGCTGCTCTGTTCATAAGCAGAAAAGACCAGCCCTTCCTCTGGTGTATGGTACACAGAGTATTCAGAAGTTTTTGTTTATTGTTTGTTGATTTGTGAAGTTAGAACCTACTCAGTATACTTAATAGGCTTTAGGCAGATTTACTATTAGGAAAATGAAAATAATAGATATCAGAGCAGATTTCCTAGTTAGACCAGAGGTTCTTAAGCAGGTCCCTTACCTTTGTGCCCTTGTTCCTCAACCTTAAAATAGACTTAATATAATTTTTAAAAATATATTTTATTTATTTATTTGAGAGAGGGAGAGAATGGGCACGCCAGGGACTCCAGCCACTGCAAATAAACTCAACACTTGCACCTCCTTGTGCATCTGGCTTACATGGGTCCTGAAGAATTGAACCGGGGATCCTTTGGCTTTGCAGGAAAATGCCTTAACTGCTACGCCATCTCTCTCCAGCCTAACTATAACTTTTTGCACTAAGAAGGAATTGTGGGCTGGAGAGATGACTCAGCAGTTAAGGCACTTGCCTGCAAAGCTAAAGACCCAGGTTGCTTTTCTAGTACCCACGTAAAGGCAGATGCACAACATGCATCTGGAGTTTGTGTACAGTGGCTTGAGGCCCTGGCATACCCATTCCCCCCCCCCTTCTCTCTCTTTCTCTCTCCCTAAATGTTTGTTTATTTATTTTGGTTTTTCAAGGTAGGGTCTCTCTGTAGCCCAGTCTGAGCTGGAATTCACAATGTAGTCTTAGCCTCAAGCTCATGGCAATCCTCCTACCTCTGGCTCCCGAGTGCTGGGATTAAAGGTATGTTCTACCATGCCTGGCCAAATATTTATTTTTTATAATTTTTTTAAAAAAGGAATTAAACCTAAGGTCTGGCCTGTGTACAAGTGTTCTACCACTGAGCTATGTCCCCAGCTCTTTTGATTTTTTATTTTAAATATTTATTTATTTGAAATGGAGAGAGAGGTAGACAGTACACCAGGGCTACTGCAAACATATTCTAGGTGCATATGCCACCTTGTGCATCTGGCTTTATGTGTGCTGGGAAATTGAACATCCCCCTCACCCCAATCTCCCAGGCCCTGAAAGCAGTCTTTGTAACCACTGAGCCATCTCTCCAGACTCAGATGAAAATTTCTTTTTGGTGGGGGTCGTGTTTCCAAGGTTGGGTCTCATTCTAGCTTAGGCTGAACTGGAATTTCCTATGTAGTCTCAGGGTGGTCTCGAAGTCATGACAATTCTACTTCTGCCTCCCCAGTGCTGGGATTAAAGACATATACCACCACACCTGGCTAAAAATTACTTTTTAAAATTGTTTATTTTTTTTTATGAGAGAGAGAAAACTGGCACACCAGGGCCTCCAGCCACTACAATCGAATTCCAAATGCATGTGTGACCTTGTGCTTTCATCACCTTGTGCATCTGGCTTACATGAGTCTGGAGAGTTGAACGTTGGTCCTCAGGCTTCTCAGGCGAGCACCTTAACTGCTAAGCCATATCTCCAGCACTAAGATGAAAATTTTTATAAAAGGGTACCACTGAGAATTGGTAGTTTAACCTATACTACAGGGTAGGATTAAGATTTCATTTCTGGAAGTTGGGTTTGGTGGTTCACACCTATAAACCCACTACTTGGGAGGCTGAAGTAGGGGGATTTCCATGAGTTCCAAACGAGCCTGGGCTAAAGTGAGATTCTGCCTCAAAAAAAAGCGGTGGTGGTGGTAGGGGCCCTGGAGAGATGGCTTAGCAGTTAGGGTACTTGCCTGCAAAGAAAAATGACCCAGGTTTGCCTTCCCAATACTCAGTAAAACCAGATACACAAAGTGACACATGTTTTCAGGGGCAAGAGACCCTGGTATCTCTCCTCTTCCCCCATCTCTCAAATAATAAGAAATAAATAAATATGGCTGGAGAGATGGCTTAGTGGTTAAGGCACTTGCCTGTGAAGCTACAGACCCAGGTTCGATTGCCCAGTGCCCACATAAGCCAATGCACTGGGTGGCACATGGCATCATCTGGAGTTCGTTTGCAGTAACTAGAGGTCTTGACACACCCATTCTTTCTCTCTCCCTCTCTCTCTCTCTCTCTCTCTCTCTTTTTCTGATAAATAAAATATTTTTTAAATATATTTAAAAAATTTTTTTAATTTATTTATTTGAGAGCGACAGACACAGAGAGAAAGACAGATAGAGGGAGAGAGAGAGAATAAGCGCGCCAGGGCTTCCAGCCTCTGCAAACGAACTCCAGATGCGTGCACCCCCTTGTGCATCTGGCTAACGTGGGACCTGGGGAACCGAGCCTCGAACCGGGGTCCTTAGGCTTCACAGGCAAGTGCTTAACCGCTAAGCCATCTCTCCAGCCCAAATATTTTAAAAATAAATAAAAAACAAGCTTTGAGTTCTTGGATATTCACTGACTTGAGCATTTTGCTTAAGGTCTGTGTATCTCCCTGTGTACATCTGTAAAAGGGAAAGTGATAATTGCATCTCTCTCATGTGGTTATAATTAGGGGTGAGATACTTAAAACATACCTGTCATACAATAAATATTTACTGTTGGTTGTCACTAGTTTGGAAGTGTGTAGTGACACTGGCTCAGCTTTCCTCCAGTAATCCTGTTTCACTTTACCATAGTATTCCTTGTTTTGGCCTAACTGACTAACATTCACAGTCACTGTCCAGTATATCCCATTGTTGATGGCTCCCTGTCTTTTGTACTACTGCAAATAACTTGAATTCTCAACTGTTGAGAAATCCTCAGAAAATATTGCAGTACACACTAATTTGGAAGATTATGTTTAGTAAGAGATAAATATTTCTGATATAGTAAGTAATGAAATACTATAAAAATGCTGTATTCATTCTTCATAAAGATGGTCAAGAATGCACCAAACAGGGCTGGAGAAATGGCGTAGCAGTTAAGGCATTTGCCTGTGAAACCAAAGGACCCAGATTTGATTCCCCAGGACCCACATAAGCCAGATGCACAAGGGGCACATGCATCTGGAGTTTGTTTACAGTGGCTAGAGTCCCTGGTATGCCCATCCCCCCCTCTGATTGCAAATAAATAAATACAGTTTTTAAAAAATGCACCAAACAAAATGAGCTTTGTTGAATATTCAAACCACAATTGTCTTTTTTAAACAAAATACTTTTATTTACTTATTTGAAGTAGAAAGGAGAGAGAGAGAGAGTGAGTAGGTGTGCCAGGGCCTCCAGCTACTGCAAATGAATTCCAGACACATGTGCTACCCTTGTGCATCTGGTTTACATGGGTACTGGGGAATTGAACCTGGGTCCTTTGGCTTCACACACAAGTTCCTTAACCACTAAGCCACCTCTCCAGCCCACGACTTTATTTATTTATTTGACAGAGAGAGAGGGAGAGAATGGGAACACCAAGGCCTCCAGCCACTGCAGATGAACTCCAAATGTGTACACCCCTTGTGCATCTGGCTAACGTGGGGTCCTGGGGAATCAAACCAGGGTCCTTTGGCTTTGCAGGCAAACGCCTTAACCGCTAAGCAGTCCCTCCAGCACCCCATGACTATCTTTAAAAATACATATTTTTATTCATTTATGAAAGAGAGGGTGAGTCTGGGCACACCGTGGCCTCTTGCTATTTCAAGGTAATTCCAGACACATGCACCACTCTGGATGTGGCTTTACATGGACACTGGGGAATTGAAACTGGGACAGAAGGCTTTGCAATTAAGTGCCTTTACCGGCTGAACCATCACCCCAACCACCCTCACAACTATCTTTTGAGTGTATATAAAGTAGTATTGGTTAGTTAACACTAGGCACTAATTTTACCTCCCTTAGTTTATATGTCACTTTAGCCTTTATCTAGCACAGTAGTTGTATTCTCTTATTGAAGCATATTCAATCCTAAGAGAGTGAGGAAGGAAATTTATTTTTGAGGTGGAGTCCCAGTCTAGCCCAGGTTGACCTGGAACATATAGCTCCAGGCTGGCCTTCAACTCGAAGTCATTCTACCTCAGCCTCCCTAGTGCTGGGATTAAAGATTTATACTGCCCAGCCTCAGTTGCCTTTTATACTTTTTAAAGAGATAATATAGCCATTTTAAGTAAAATAGGGGCTAATTTCATGATCCCCTTATAGATGTGTTTATATTTTGTCATTATCATCTATATGCTTTCTGTTATAGTTACATAATGGAATGTAAAAGACCTAACTTAACATAGTGACATGAGCTTCTGCAAACAAAGAGCTGCCACTATAAAATTTAGAAAGTGATAGCTAGGCTGGGCAGGAGGATCAGGAGTTAGTTGAAGGCCATCCTCAGTAATACTGTTAATTTAATACCAGCCTGAGCTACATGAGATCCTGTCTCAAAAAGTGATAGTTAACAGAAAATGTTTATATCCACACATAACTATTTTTAAGGAACAATTTAATGTTACAACTTTGTCTAGTACTCGCTCACTAGACATACTACATACTAGACTAGTGTCACTGTCTGATAGTACAAAGAACCTCCGTATTCTGTAACTTCAGCTATTCAGGAGTCAAAGCCAGCCTAGACAACATAGTGAGATTCTATCTCAGATAGGGAAAAAAGGGGCTGGGGATGTAGCTTAGTGGTATAACACTTTCCTAGTATGTGTAAGATCCCAGGTTCGACACCTGCCACTAGCAAAAGGTAGTTAAGGTTAAACTTTACTGAATCTTTGTGTAAAAGATTCAAGGATTTTCTTCTTTTTCTTTAGGATTATATGCGTCAGGCAGGAGAAGTGACCTATGCAGATGCTCACAAGGGGCGCAAAAATGAAGGAGTGATTGAATTTGTATCTTATTCTGATATGAAAAGAGCTTTGGAAAAGTTGGATGGAACTGAAGTCAATGGCAGAAAAATCAGATTAGTTGAAGACAAGCCAGGTTCTAGACGCCGCCGGTCGTATTCCAGAAGTCGGAGTCATTCAAGGTACAGTTGATTGTCAGTTGTACATTGGCACCTCACAGTAAGTCACAAAAGAACACATAGATGATCCACTGTTGTTCCTCTGTGGGTTCTCAATAACATGATTCCATGTTGTTCAATGACCCAGAACTTTGAACTGAACAATTTATTTGCAAAACTCTTGAGCTCTTATGTCATGAATATAAATAGAAGTAAAGTCCTTTCTCTGAGAAAGGATCAGTGGCCTTTCACATTTTTTCCTGACAGCCTGTTTTTTGGGGTTTTTTGTTTTTTGTTTTTTGTTTTGAGGTAGGGTCTCATTCTAGCCCAGGCTGACCTGGAATTCACTATGTAGTCTCAGGATGGCCTTGAACTCAGGGCAATTTTCCTACCTCTGTCTCTCGTGTGCTGGGATTAAAGGTGTGTGCCACCATACCCAGTTGATAACCTGTCTCAACGCTAGGAAAGGAAACATGGCCACAGGAATCTTGGTTACCTTTCCTGCTACCCTAGCTCCTGAAGAGTAGAGACTGTCATGTTTAAACTGTTCTGCCAACAGTCCAATCATAGCCTCTAAGAATCAGAGGGGCAGTTGTGAGCAAAATAGATCTGATTCATGTCCTCACTGGAGTGGACAGGCAGTAAGCAAATAGTTCCATTGTGACAGATTCACTAAAGGAAATAGACACAGGGCACTTAACCAGCTGGGTCAGTAAGGTCATATAAGCTGAGCCTGGAAAGTAAAGTTGGAGGTAGTGGGTAGAAAGTGATGTAACTTTTTGGCGGAGAAAGTTGTTCAGTTCCCATACATTTATGTTGAAGAACAGGGTCATCTATTGTGAAGGTTTTCCCAAAGTTTAGATTTTACTGATTGTACCACCATGGCAGAGGTTAGCATGTGTTTTTGCATGTGTTTTTTTTTTTTTTTTTTCCCCTATCCCCATATTTCCTATGTACTCATAGCTAGGTGTTACGACATTGAGAAAGGACATGTTTTAGCAGGACTATTTCATTGGTAGTGCTTTTGTATATGGTTCTTGTTGCATTACTTAGGATGTATATGTATCAATATCAGTGAATCCAAGTACCTTCCAAAAGTGACAGGTGATTGCTTTAGGGTCACTGTGGATGAATCTTTGAATGCATATGCATTTGGTGTCCCATCTGTTGCAGGTTGTTTCTATACCTAAGTCAGAAACATCATTTGGGTCTTCAGTCTTTGGTTTTTGTTTGGCTTTCATGTGAACGCACTTTACTGTTTGCCGTATCTTATCTCGTGATCATTTGCAAACATGAAAGTCGAAAGACCAGTTCATGAGTACTGGTGTGTTCCTCCTGGCCTTAGCAGTATTTTGCCTTTTCTTTCCCTCTCCTCACTGCACATGTATACATGCGTGCATGTATGTTTATATTCTTCATATACATTTATGTTGCATTTGAGAATTGTAAAAATTACAACACTTAACTCCTGTATACTTCAGAATATGTCTCCAGGAATAAAAATAACCAGTTCTAGGTTCTCCCTAAGAATGTTAGCAATACATAATGCTGTCAATCACCTAATATCTAAGCCATATCCTTATTTCCCCATTTACTCCATGGATGGCTTTATTATAATGTTTCCAAACAGAATGCAACCTAGCCATGTATGCCAAGAGTTAAGTCTATTTAGCTGGAAAGAGGCCCTCCATTTTGTTTTTTGTTTATTTATTTATTTATTTGAGAGCGACAGAAAGAGAGAGAGAATGGGCACGCCAGGACCTCCAGCCACTGCAAACAAACTCCAGATGTGTGCGCCCCTTTGTGCATCTGGCTAACATGGGTCTTGTGAACCAAGCCTCAAACCAGGGTCCTTAGGCTTCCCAGGCAAGTGCTTAACCGCTAAACCATCTCTCCAGCCCAGGCCTACCATTTTTCTTCTCTATCACATGCATTTTTCTTGGCTTTTAAAAATGCCCTTCCCCTTCTATATTTATGTTTTCTTGGTATTATTGAACTGAGAGACTTATCTCCTGGACTTTCTTAAAGATGGAAGTGAACTCTGGCTAGATCTAATTAAGATGTAGGGTAAATGTTTTTAGCAAGAGTTCTTCATAGGTAGCAGGGTTCAGTAAGATCAGAACATTTCCTCTCTGTGACAAACAAGATGACCTGGGCCCATTTTGTTATTTCCTCCCATTTCTGGGATCATTCATTATTCCAAGTAGAACCAGGAGCTTCCTTGTGTAGGAGGTGTGTGGATGTATGTATATAAAAATTTATTTTAATTTTTTGGTTTATGAGGTAGGGTCTCACTCTAGCCCAGGGTGGCCTTGAACTCACAGCAGTCCTACCTCTGCCTCCCGAGTACGCCACCCAGTGTAGGGTTTTTAAGGAAGCTCTCTGTTCACAGTGAGGAGGAGTCAGGAAAAGGCAGAAGTATTTATAGAAGGGCAAGTTGGGAGGCTCTCGTTTGTTCCAGGTACAGGTGGTGGTGCCTTGCCAGAGAAGCTGCAGAAGATGAAGAGGCAGGTCTCAGGGTAAAAGGAGATTGGATCAAGCACCCCTTTGGCCTTTTATATGAGGAAGGAACTGGCTCAGTCACATTGGCCTCAGTAGAAATAGGGATTGAGTGAAAAAGAGCCAGACCTAGGGAGGGAGTCAAGGCCTCAGGATGGGGAAAAGGTAGGAGTTTGGGGAAGAGCCATCTAGGTGGGATGCATGCAGATGACCTTTTCTGTGGGCCTAGACCACAGGAGAGTTAATGCCTAGATACAGATACTGTCGTGGTAGTCCTTAGTAGCAAGCTTAAAATTTCCTTTTCTCCCTCTAGGTCTCGCTCTCGAAGCAGACATTCTCGAAAGAGCCGAAGCCGAAGTGGCAGCAGCAAAAGCAGTCATTCTAAGAGCCGGTCCCGGTCCAGGTGGGGCTGCCTGCCAGGGGATACAGGACTGACTTGGGGTTTAGCCCTAGGACCCATCTCCCTTCATCCTACCTTTTCCAGTTCCACATTGGAGTTGGGTACAGAAAGCAATCATTGACTAAGGCTACTCGTCATGTTGGGTGGGATATCCCCCTCTCCCCCCATGGCCTCTCCACCTTCTGACCTTTATGAGGTAAGTAGCAAGTTACCTGTCACTCACCCAGCACCCTGTCTCCTTAGGTCAGGCTCCCACTCCCGGAGCAAGAGCCGCAGCCGTAGCCAGAGCCGCAGCCGCAAGAAGGAGAAAAGCAGAAGCCCCAGCAAGGACCGGAGCCGCAGCCGCAGTGTGGACAAGAACCGTGGCAAGAACAAAGACCATACTGAAGACAAGATGCAGAACAATGACAGTGCAGGCAAACCCAAAAGCCGGAGCCCCAGTCGTCACAAGAGCAAGAGCCGGAGCAGGAGCCAGGAGAGGAGAGCAGAGGAAGAGAAGCGCAGGAGTGTGAGCAGGAGCCGGAGCAAGGAGAAGAGCCGCAGTAAGGAGAAGAGTCTCAAGAGTCGGAGCCGGAGCAGAAGTAAAGGAGGCAGCCGGAGCCGCAGCCGCAGCAAAAGCAAGGACAAGAGGAAGAGCAGGAAGAGAAGCAGGGAGGAGAGCCGGAGCCGTAGCCGCAGCCGCAGCAAGAGCGAGAGGAACAGGAAACACAGCAGCAAGCGAGACAGCAAGGCAGGTGGCGGCGGCAGCAGCAGCAAGAAAAAGAAGAAGGATGACACTGACCGCTCACGGTCCAGGTCACCGTCCCGCTCTGGGTCAAAGGAGCGGGAACATGCCAAGGCTGAGTCTGGTCCAAGAGAAGGCCGAGGGGAGAGTGGAGATGCTGGTCCCAACACGGAGACCCGGTCCAGATCAAGATCCAATTCCAAATCAAAACCAAATCTTCCATTGGAATCTCGTTCCCGTTCAAAGTCAGCTTCAAAAACCCGGTCTCGTTCTAAGTCTCGATCCAGGTCTGCTTCCAGATCGCCCTCTCAGTCTAGATCTAGGTCCCATTCAAGGTCCTAACTGGCTACTCCCACGGCTGGAACTACCCAAGAAGTCTTTTGTACATGTTTGGTAGCCGTAGCACAAGTGATTGAAGTAGACCATACGTCACTGCTGTACATTTTTAACTCCCCTAATGGTGTGTCTATAATTGTTAAATCTAAGTGCTTCCTCTCAGTAAAGCCTCCTGGCACCAGGCCTTCCTGCTCGACTGAAAAAAAAAATTCTCTTTGAATCCCCCTCCCCCCCTTACCCATGGCCCACAGTAGAATATCCAGATGCCTTGGCTTTCAGGCCTGGCTGTGCTGCAGGGAGCCCGGTACCTGGACGGCTCGTGAGGCCAGTGGAGTGATGGCATAGGTAGGTATGGTGAGTTCAACCATTTTTGCCCTTGAATTGACGCCCTTTGATGTATGCCATTTAGTGAAAAGTGCTGTCTTCAGTTTCCTACCACTTTGGTTCCCTATTTTTGGACTTAACAAAGTTGTGAATAGCACAGTCGAGGAAAATTGATACCTGCAGTAACCCATAGGAAGTAAACTGTAGAGTTCCATATTCTGGTATTGTGATTATATTGTTTTATATTAAAAGGAAAGAAAAGAATTTTTTTTTAATTTTATTTTTCCCCGTCTTGCAAAGTATAGTGGCCCCTGTTTCCATTAAATTTGAATAAAGACTATTTTTGCTTGACAAAATATCATGGTCCTTGAATCTAAATTGAATTTCCTCGTGTATCTTGGTCTTTCTTTTCTTAGTATAAAAAAGTTCATATGTCTTGCTGTTTTGTCCCTTGGGGTTACTGGTAGTCTGAAGGCAAAACCAAATGAGTTTTCTTATCCAGCAGAATGAAAGCAGGTTTCTTAGAAAATATGCCTCTGAGATTTTCTTAAGGAATTTGTGGCCACTGTGATGAGCATTGAGGCCTTTTGGAAACTCAGAGCATCACCAGTGAGTTCTTCGGAGTTCTAGTTTGTTTTTTGAACTTTTCATGAATAAACCCTAAAATAATCCTTGCATGTACCTACAATGTGGACTATAACAGAACCAGCAGGGAGTGGGATCAGCTGGATGACCGAGTAGTTCTTGCAGTAATTGCTGCCCTGAGACAGTGGTTTCAGTCTGGTATTAGTCTTTGGAACCGGCAAGAGACAGCAAGTAGAGGAAGCTGGTGTGCCTTGTTCATTGTGGTCAGCTTGGGCAGAGAGCTGCTGCTCAGACTGCTGTTCAGGGATTTAGTGAGAGTTGTCTCTGCAAACACAGGCTGTGCTGGAAACATGCACTTCTGGAGCTAATGAGCAACACCATGGGGCCAAGTGGGCATCCTGGGAAGGGAGCAGGAACTTCCTTCAGGCTCAGAGGTGCTGCAGCTTACCTTTGGACATGGCACTGGAAACATGCCTGCTGAAAGAAACACTAAGCCATGGAGTTGGGAAGGCTTAAGGCAGTGCTTCCAGGAACATGGGATTTAACAGCATTAGATAAGCAAGTTCAGCAAGACAGATGGTGGCACCGGAGGCCTTTAGTAGCAGGAGCAAAAGTATGGTCTCAGTGCTGTCAGCACTGGGAACATTGGAAACATTTGGTTAGGTTTGGAGAGAAGAGCCATGCTTTTGGACCTCAGTAATAAAATAACCTGCAGGCTGGAACCCTAATACTTCAGGCATATTATGATAATGCCAGATGATATGGGACCTGGTTAGAAGAGGAAAAACCAACAAGATGTGGCAGAAGGCCTGGAAAAGGAGACTGTTGGGGAGGTGGTCCCAAAGATGAAACCATTCTGAGACAGGGGTCAAGGGGGGATGGGTTGGTTCAGTTTGGAACATCGAATTTCCAGAACAGACCAGGCACTTCGGTTGAGTTTTCCATGCCTTATCTAATAGGATGCCTGTTAACTTATGGCATCAAGGTAAGATGAGGAATCCACCTGTTCAGCAGACCTCTGCTTTCCAGATGAAGATACAGTAAGTATTCCCTCAGTTTATCCCTGTAAAGATGGAGACATTTGGGTATTTTTCTTTCATAAGTAAATATTTTTAGACCCAATTTTAAGTCGACCTAAGGGATTTGTGGCTTAAGACGCTTGCCTATGAAGCTAAGGACCCAGGTAATTCCCCAGAACCCATGTAAGGCAGATGCATATGACACATGTGTCTGGAGTCTGTTTACAGTGGCTAGGGGCCCTGGCATGCTTGCTCGCTCTCCCTATCTCATAAATAAATAATTTTTTTAAAGTCAATATAAGTCCATACAAACAATTCCTTCTGTTTTTGTTTTTCCAAGGGTAAGACTTTAGTCCAGGCTGACCTGCAATTCATTCTGTCTGTCATCCCTTCATGGTGGTCCTCCTACCTCTTGCCTCCCAAGTGTTGGGGTTAAAGGTGTGCACCACCATGTTCAAATTTTTCAAATTACATCCTTAGCTTTGTTCATATTGTAAATAAAGCAAAATTTCTAGAATAAGCAATGTCCCTTACATACTCAACTATGTAAGGCACATTATTCTAACCAAATGAATTCAGCACTGCGATCCTATGAGGATACAGAACTTAATGTGAATGTTGTATTCCCAGTGGTGGATTTTCCAGCAAATTCTGAGTCCCATTTGTTAGATTCTGGATATTAAAAACATAAAGAAGACAGAAACCATCATCTGTTGAGTTTTGGCTATATATAAACACTGACTTCTGTGAGCCACATTCTGTGGTACCAGTCTGTGTTCATTGTTCAGCTAGTCACACAAGGGACTCTCCAAACACCCCTTCAAAATTAAAATGCAGGGCCAGCCGTGGTGGGGCATACCTTTAACCCATAAGGCTGAAGTAGGATTGCCTTGGGTTCAAGGCCATCCTGAGACTACATAGTAAATTCCAGGTTCATAGAAGACTACATCAAAAACAAAACAAGCCGGGCATGGTGGCGCATGCCTTTAATCCCAGGTAGTGATAGAATCCCTGTGAGTTCGAGGCCACCTTGAGACTACATAGTGAATCCCAAGTGAGCCTGGACTACAGCAAAACCCTACCTTGAAAAGCAAAAAATTGGGCTGGAGAGATGGCTTAGTGGTTAAGTGCTTGCCTGTGAAGCCTGGGGACCCACGTTAGCCGTATGCACAAGGGCGCACGCGTCAAGTTTGTTTGCAATGGCTGGAGGCCCTGGCACACCTATTCTCTTTCTCTGCCTCTCTCTGTCACTCTCAAATAAATAAACAGAAAACAAATAAACTTTCTTTTTAAATGCAGTACTTATTCTGGACTCAATGTATTTCCTAGTAAACAAACTGGGTCAAGAATGGAATGATAGATGGAAATTTTACATAAAGGAGATTAAACTACATATTGGTAGTGTCCATAAAGTATTTTGATCAGAACCCCTTCCTATTCCTTTTGTGTCCCCATTTCCACTGGATCCTTTCTTCCCAATTAGTCCCTCTGCTGTATTTTAAAAATACTTTTATATTTATTTGCAAGCAGAGAGAGGAGAGTGAAAGAATGGGCACACTAGGGTGTCCAGCCATTGCAAACAAACTAGCTGCATGTGCCACCTTGTGTATCTGGCTTACGTGGGTACTTGAACCTGGCTCTAGGTTTTGCAGGAAAGTACCTTAACTGCTGTGTCATCTCTCCAGCCTCCATCTTTTGTTTTGTCTTCTGAGGTAGGGTCTCGCTGTAGCTCAGGCTGACCTGGAATTCAATATGTAGTCTCAGGGTGACCTCAAACTCACGATGATCCTCCTACCTCTGCCTCCTGAATGCTGGCATTAAAGGTGTGCAGCACCACGCCTGGTCTGACTTTAATGTTTAAGAGAAAATGGGCGCACCAGGGCCTCCAGCCACTGCAGTCAAACTCCAGACACGTACCACCTTGTGCATCTGACTTAACCTGAGTACTTGGGAATGGAACCTGGATCTTTAGTCTTCACAGGCAACTATTTTAACTACTAAGAGAGACGGGTATGCTAGAGTATGGGCACACCAGAACCTCTTGCCACACTGTAAATGAACACTGTGCCCTGCTTATGTGGGTGGCTTGGAAATTGAATCCAGGCCAACAGGTTTTGCAAGCAAGTGTTTGTAGTCACTGAGCCATCTCCCCAGCCAGGGAACTATTCCCCCCGCCCCCTGCCCAAGGTAGGATGTCGTTCTAGCCCAGGCTGACCTGGAATTCACTATATTCTCAGGGTTGCCTCAAACTTACAGCAATCCTCCTACCTCTGCCTCCCATGTGCCAGGATTAAAGGCGTGTGCCATCATGCCAGCCTACAGAGCTATGGTAGGATGCAGCAAAAACAGTGGATAGAGGAAATATACTATTTAAGGCAGGCTTTTAAAAAAATCCTACTTTTAGCTTAAGGTAGAGTCTCATGCTATAGCCTATGCTGGCCTTAAGCTCGGTGATCATCTTGCTTCAGCCTCCCAAATGCTGGGATTAAAGGTGTGCACCACTAGGCCCAGCTTTTTAAAATTTACATACTTTACTTACTTGAGAGAAAATGTGGATGCACCAAGGTCTGTTGTTGCAAATGAAAATCATACACCTGTTCCACTTGATGCATCTGACTTTACATCGGTCCTAGAGAATCAAACCTGAGCTGGTAGGCTTTATAAACAAGCTCCTTTAGCTGCTGAGCCATCTCCCTAGACCACAATTAAAAGGGGTGGGGGGAGGATCGGCCAGAGAGATGGCTTAGCTGTTAAGGCATTGCCTGCCAAGCCAAAGGGTCCCAGTTCGATTCTTCAAGACCCATGTAAGCCAGATGCACAAGGGGGTGTATGCATCTGGAGTTCGTTTGCAGTGACTGGAGACCCTGGCACACCCATTCTCCCTCATAAGTAAATATATTTTTAAAAATCCAGAGTTGGTTTCTGCTTAGACAAAGTAAAAAATCCAAGGTACAGCCAGGCGTGGTGGTGCATGCCTTTAATCCCAGTGAATGCCAGGTCAATCTGGGCTAGAGTGAGACACCTCAGAGAAGAAGAAAAAAAAAAAAGTAAATGGAGAAAACCAAAAGGTGATTTTTAAAAATTTTTTTTTGTTTATTTTTCTTTTATTTGAGAGCAACAGACAGAGAGAAAGAGGCAGATAGAGAGAATGGGCGCGCCAGGGCCTCCAGCCGCTGCAAACGAACTCTAGATGCGTGCACCCCCTTGTGCATCTGGCTAACGTGGGTCCTGGGGAACTAAGCCTCAAACCGGGGTTCTTAGGCTTCACAGGCAAGCGCTTAACCGCTAATCCATCTCTCCAGCCTCAAAAGCTGATTCTTTGAAAAGAGTAAAACTGATAAACTTGTTCACAGAGTGTCACATGCATCTGGAGTTCTTTTGTACTGGCAAGAGGCTCTGGCATACCCATTACCTCTACCTCTCTGCAAATAGAAATTTTTAAAATATTTTTATTTGCAGAGAGAGAGAATGGGTGTGCCAAGGCTTCCAGCCTGTGCACATGAACTCCAGACACATGCAGTGCCTTATGTGTCAGGCTTACATGGGTCCTTTGGCATTACAGGCAAGTGCCTTAACTGCTAAGCTATTTTTTTTTTTTAATTTATTTGAGAGCAACAGACAGAGAAAGAGAATGGGCGCACCAGGGCCTCCAGCCACTGCAAATGAACTCCAGATACATGTGCCACCTTATGCATCTGGCTTAAGTGGGTCCCCGGGAATCAAGCCTTGAACCGGGGTCCTTAGGCTTCACATGCAAGTGCTTAACTGCTAAGCCATCTCTCCAGCCCCTGCTAAACTATTTCTGTAGCCACTATATGTATATAATGTTTGTTTATTTATTTTTGGTTTTCCGAGGTAGGGTCTCACTCTATTCCAGGCTGACCTGGAATTCACTATGTAGTCTCAGGGTGGCCTCGAACTCTCAGTGATCCTCCTACCTCTTCCTCCTGAGTGCTGGGATTAAAGGCATGCACTAACACGCCTGGCTTTTTTTAAAAAAATAATTAATGTATATATTTGAGGGAGAGGTAGAAAGAGGGCACTCTAGGGCATCCAGCCACTAAATGAACTCCAGATACATTCATAACCTTGTACATCTGGTGTACGTGGGTCCTGGGGAATCGAACCTGGGTCCTTTGGCTTTGAAGGCAAACACCTTAGCTGTGGAAGAGGAGTCATACCCCTGATCCTGTGGCTATTGAAAGAATAATAAAATAATATGACCAGCTATCCCAAAAGTTTGATGTCTGAAATGGACCAAAGACAATTCCTCCAAAGACAATTTGCCAAAACATAGTCCAAAAAGAAATAGATAATTCAAATAGACCTTTGTGATGGTTAATACCAGTTGTTAATAGGCTTTAGAATCACTATTTGAGTGACCATTTGAAGGATTTTCTAGATCAGCTTAATGGAGGTGGGAAGACATCCTAAATGTAGGCAGAGCCATTCCATGGTTTGGGTTCCTGCCCTGCATGAAAAGGAGAAAGCTGGCCCTGAGCCAGCACTCATCTCTACTCCATGGCTCTGAACTGAATGTAACCAGCTGCTTCATGCTGGAGCCACTGTGCCTTTCCCACCTTGATGGACTGTTGTAGCTTTTGTTGCTTTTGTCACAGCAACAAAAAAGTAACTAACAGAGCCTGTCTGAACTTGAGTCAGTAACTTTCTAAATAGAAAGCACCAGGCCACCCATATGGCTCCACTGGTAAATTCTACCAACATTTTAAGAAACTAGAACAGTTCTCTACAATCTCTTACAGGAAATAGAAATGGAAAGCCAGGCGTGGTGGCACATGCCTTTACTCCCAGCACTTGGGAGGTACAGGTAGGAGGATTGCTGTGAGTTTGAGGCCACCCTGAGACTTCATAGTGAATTCTAGGTCAGCGTGAGCTAGAGCAAGACCTTACCTCGGAAAACCAAAAATAACACTTCTTTCTAAGTAATCCTATGAGACTGATATCAGCCAGCTTTTAAAACTAGCAAGGAAGGTGTGGTGGATCACATGTAATCCAAGCATTTGGGAGGCTAAAGTAATGCTTGTCATGAGTTTATGCCAGCTTGAACTACAGAGTGAGTCCCAGCTCATTCTGAGCTAGTGAGACTCTACCTCAAACCAAAAAAAAAAAAAAAAAAAAACTTGCAAGAGGCTCAATGAATGAGGTGCTTGCCTTCCAAGCATGAAGCCCGAGTTTGATCCGCAATGCCCACACAAAATGCCATGTGTGGCAGTGTACCTGTCCTCCCAGTGCTTGGTAGGTGGAGGTGGATCCCTGGATCTTACTAGCCATTTGTGAAGGGCCCTGGTGGAAAGTGTGACTAAGGATAACACTTGGGGTTTTCTTTGGCCTGCACATGCACATATGCACCTACCTATATACATATACACAGCACTACACACCAAAAAAATGCAAGAAAAAGATATGTATCTCTCATGAACATCCACATGAAAAGCCCCAACCAGATACTGGAAAATAGAATTCAGTGATACTAATCAAGTTAGGAAATCTGGAAGGTCAAAGTGTCCATCACACGAAGCTAAAGAAGAAAATGATACAGGCGGAAAACGAATTAAGGATTCAAAAACCACAACCTAGAAACATGGGAACATCCTCAGTTTGAAAGATACACCAGAGCTGGAGAAATGGCTTAGCAGTTAAGGTGTTTGCCTGCAAAGCCTAAGAACCCAGGTTTGATTCTCCAGGTCCCATTGAAGGACTCAGGAACCAGAGGAATGCCATGACAGGCTTCAGAGTCACCAGTAGGCCTAAGTTTCTGTTTCCCAGCAAGGTTTAAATAAGAATTTAACAGTTACTGAAAAAAGATCACAAATTGCTTATGCCATACATTTCTATAGTCATAAGACAAGTTGCTTAAGTTCCTCAAACACACATAGCCAATCACAATAAAGGTTACCTAATCTGTTTGAAATTCCCCTAGCCCCCTGCCATCAGCTCTGCCCCCAGCATCCTAAGCCTATCAGAAAAATATAAGTGCAGTTACTACTTAAATCTACCAATCATGTAACCATTCCCCTACTTCTTTGTTCAAATCCCTATAAAAAACCTGCCCCCTGCTGCTCAGGGCTCTTGTACGGATCCACTGCGTTGGTGAAGTCAAGAGTCCGAGCTTTAGCCTGAAATAAAGCTCCTTGCCTTTGCATATGTGTTTGGTTCTCCTTGGTGGTTGAGAATTGGGCATAACATTTGGGGGCTCGTCCGGGATCCCAGAGATCCTGAGGACCCCCAACAGGTGGAGCTCAGGTTGTCAGCTGGTGTGTTTCTGTTTTTCTTCCTTTTCTTTTTTCTCCCCCCCCCCCTTTTTTTTTTACTTTCAGTTTGCCAGCAAGCCACATCTGCTGCATTTGTAATTCTCTTATTCTAATCAGGTATATGTCCTGGATGGACACACGTAAGGACAGACCTGGAGGAGGCACAAGACGTCCTGCCCCCTCATCTGAGTGGGGGCTGTGTCCTGGACAGAGCAAACCTGCTAATCTGAATGGGGGCTCTGTCCCTGACAGAGCAAACCTGCTGGGGAGACCTGCTCCCATCTGTACTGTGTTTGGCATTATTGAGCTCTCCCCTAAGGACTCAGACCCTTCTGGCCACCACAGATCTGAATCTGTAGCGCGCATCTGGTTTTTTGGGCCCTGTGTGTCTGTGTCTTGTGTGTCTTGTCATTGCCCTAATCCTATGGACATTCCTCCCTTGACTCAATAACATGGGACAGATTCCTTCCTCCCCTTTAGGACTCTGGAAGGATGTCAAAGCAGTTGCCCATAACAACAGGGTAAACGTTAAAAAGACAGATGGATTACATTTTGTTCCTCTGAATGGCCTACCTTCACTGTAGGATGGCCACCAGAGGGTAACTTTCATCTAAATACTATACTTGAGGTTGGAAAAAAATTGTTTTTTGCCCTAGGAGTGGACACCCTTATCAAATCTCTTATATTGTGACCTGGAGGAACCTGATAGAAGAGCCTCTCACCTGGATGAAGTCTTTCTTCCCTTCCTCACCCCCTCTTTTACAGGTGCTGGCAGTTACACCCAAAAGAGACACCAAGCCCACTGCTGAAGCCTCAGCCCCAATTCTTGTGGGAGGCACTGATGAAATGGACAGGGTGGGTGAGTGCTCTCCCAGAGGGACTGGGAGACATTGGCCCATGCGGCCTTGCCTCCATGTCTTTGAGGGCTGGCAGGTTTCGCTTTCTCCTCTATCTTCGGTTCGCACCATCACGCAGGACCAGACATGACGAACTGGCAACTGATGTCTCTTGGCCGAGGCCACTGTTTGGTATTGACTGAAGGCCAGCCATCCTCTGCCTGGACCCCAACAGTCTGTTGGGTGTTAGCAAAAACCCTCTACTTCTCTCTGACACACACACACACACACCACACCACACAAACCGGTAACACATTGACCTCTCAAAAGCCTGTAGGGCAGGATGCCGGCCTCTTAAATTTGTGGACAGGCTCACGCCCGGATCTTTTGGGAATCCCCCGTGTGCTAATCAGCCCTCGGGAATGTTGTCCTCTGGTCTTGGCATTTCTAATCTTTCTCTGTCATGGGTAACATTGCCTCCCACCAAAAAATATATAGAGAGAGATATATCTCAGATTCACAGAATAACAGCTCTTCTGAAAGTTAAGGGAATTAGCCCTCCAGAGGGAGGCAAGCTCCTTTTGGGAAGAAAAGGTCATTCTGGATTTCTGGGCATCCATATGGACCCACATAGCTTATCTGGCTGGGAAATGAAAAGTTCAGGAAGGAAATTTCCCCTCACTCCCTTTAAACAGCAAAACTACAAGCCAGCTTTGCAAGCGCTCCAAGGTGGCTTGGGTCAGAGTCAGATGGCAGACAGACAATGGCGCCTCTGCCCATGCAGGTGCCATGTCTCTGCCTCCTCTCCCAGTGGGCCCCAGCAGGCCCATTCCTTCTTCAGCAGCCTCCCAGTGGGCCGCTTTCAGAGGCCTCCTGGCAGTCCTGGAGCTGCCCTCCCCCTTTCCCCTTCAGGTAGTCAGAATCCTTGGCCTCCCGGCAGTCTTCTTGACCATTACCTCCATGTGTACTAGACCGGACCCCTCGGGAGTGCTGGGAGTAAGGCAGGGCTGATGTAATGTGATGTGCCCCGCCCAGGCACAACAGCACACCAAAAAGCGGCAAGAGGAAAATTTTTTTTTGTAATGTCCTTAAAAGGCCAGGCTGCCTCAAGATAACAATATTGCTTTAGTTTAATGTCTTATTAATATAAATGACATAAAATTGTCTTTAGACTACTCACTTGTTAGTAATAGGATTGATTAATTTGGTATAGTTTTTCATAATAGCCTGGTAAGAAAGGTGGTTAATAATGGGATGAGATAAGTTAATTAAAGAAACTTGAAAAAAAAATTTCAATGTTGGGACATAGAATGCTCATTAAAAATGCTTTTTGAGTGGTACTTAGATAAGAATGTTAAATTATGTAAATGAGGATGTGCGTATATAGCAAAGAATTTTCAGACAAAACCTAAATGCCATACCTAAAGTTAGAAATTTTCCAACTGTTTACAAACTCTTAAGGATACTCTAAAAGTTTTATATAGGGACATAGTCTTAGTCTAAATTCATCTTATATTAGACACAGGTGATGCCTATGCTAGGTGGGTCACAAAGTCATAAGTACAGATGTAATTAGAGGTTTAACCAGGTTACACATAGACAAGAGTCTATCACCTTGTGTTTTGCAAATGGGTAAATTTACTATGTAAAAACAAAAACTTCACAATAGAATAAGGAATGTCCGATGCTTATCTCTCTGCTCTGTAATTTCATTTTGCTCTTGCTTTCCAACATATGCTACTTAAATTCATAAAAAGCTGGACTCTGAAAAAACAGATGGAACCCCCTTTATCTCAGACCCTATGCAAGTTTAAGCCATGTGTCCCCCAGACTCTGACTAGAGAAAAATGGCCACTTGTCTCTGACAAGGAAAAAGGAGAACAGCATATAACTGTGGTTCTCTTTAGTTCTTCTCTTTTGAACACCTAAAGTTACATCTGTTAGATAAAATTTCTCACTAGACAAAATGTTAAATAGGTAAACTGAGTCAAGGTATTTGATCAGGTTATAAACTCCTTACATAAGACAAGCATCAGGCTTACCTAATGTGTATAGCAGGGCAAGGGCCCCTTCATTAAAACATTTAATTGGATTAAATCTAATATTTACCTGATGCCAAGCTTTAATCAGTGGAGAAACTGAGTCTTATGATAAGGCCTCACTCATTAACAGGTCACTGATGCTAACTTGTTATGATTTAAGGGCTATAAAACTGGCTTTAAGACACTCTCAGTAAAGTAAATTATAAAGGCTCACATAGAAGTGGTTAATTTCCAAAGGTAAAGTACTATACCTAAAGACATTGTGACTTTAAAAATAGCTTCTGTCTTATTTATGCTAATTTTATTGAATGGTCATAACTAGGTTTAATCACTTAGGTTTAAATGATTTAATTTCAGTAATGATAACTTTCATCTTCCTGGGATATGTTGGGATAGCTTGTTTAAGCTTTATCAAATTTAGGTCATGAATAAAACAAAATTGTTTTATGTTAATAAAAATTTCTGTGGTACATAAAATCAATAGCTATCAAGTTTAAGCCAAAATCATGGTTTGTCAAATAATGTTTTTTTTTCTTTCAAAAAGATTTATCAAGGGTTATATTAAAATATAGCTAGTTGTTTTGGTTTAAAAAATAATTTCAAGCTCTGTGGTTCTGTTTCCAGTGTTCTCTGGGTAATTTGTACCAACACAGGTATCTGAACAAATCAAAGATGTTTCAAACACAGGTGCTAAGACTTTATACTGTCTTACTTGTCCTTTTCTGACAATTTCTAGGTTAAACTAGTTAGTTTGTAAATCAATTGGTACTGTTTTCAAGACTGATAACAGGTTCTGCCTATATTTATAAATGTTAGATCTTTATTTTATTTTATTTTGTTGTTTGGTTTTTTGAGGTAGGGTCTCACTCTGGTCTAGGCTGACCTAGAATTAACTCTGTCATCTCAGGGTGGCCTTGAACTCATGGCAGTCCTCCTACCTCTGCCTTCTGAGTGCTAGGATTAAAGGCGTGTACCACCACGCCCAGCTTGATATTAGATATTTAAAATGTGAGATGTGCCTACTTTCTCTACCCCATATATAAGGCTTATGCTGCCATAGTACAACTAAAAATTTTAAAGACAGGACAAAATGATTTTAAAAGCCCTTGTGCCATTCTTTAACTAAGTCTATTTCAGTAATCAAATGTGCTCTATATGTACACACATCCAGGCTGGTTTAACTTCCTTTCTGAGTGTGTTAATTACCTAGGTAGAAGCCAAAGCCAACTGGAATCATCAGAGCAAAAGGTGCCAATATTTTGGCCTGTGCTCCCAGGTCAAGAGGCCACTGGAGATGATGGGACACTTCTACACTGGCCCCCTGGTAAGTCACCTGTCTTCCTGAGCAGGGAGGATACGGAGACCCAAACAAAATTGGTGTACAGTCTCAAATAGGAAAGTCACAATTGAGGAGCAATCAGTCCTCCTGACTTCCCAAAGAAGGGAAAACTACTTGACCAGCATGGCCCTGACTTATCCTAACAGACAAAAGACACCAGTAAGCTATGGGGCTACTCCTGGGTCCTTAAAGTCTCTTTGGAGAGCCATTAATGACCTCCAAAATCAATCCTTAATTAAATTTTGGCTGTCTGCATGGTCTTAAACACTCAGAGAGAAATGTATAACCAAAGATTAAAAATATATATATTTGTACAGCCTTTAATGGCACCCAATAACTCTCTATTATCAAGTTTAAATGTTGTGTATATGTTTCTGATAACTCTGCTAATGTTTCATCTGTTTTACAAGCCATGTTGAATGCTACTGTACCATTTAATGAACAGTTCTGGAAGAAAATCTGAGCTAGCTCATCCTCAGATAGTCCTGAGACAATACACGCCTGTCAACCTGAATTCCCTCGACCTCAAAAAGGACCAGTTTGCTGTGTGCTCACTTCTCATTAATTCCTTACTTTTATTCTTTCTCCCCAGTGTTCTCTTCCAAGACTATCTTCCTACACCCTGTGGTTCATTGAAATAGTTCCCCTCTCTGGGAGAGACTCTCTAACTGTAACAAATCCCCACATCATGTCCCATTCAGCAGGAAGTAGCAAATGATGTGATGTCTTCGTCCCAGTCCCCTAAAGCAGTTAGTACGCCTTCTCATGAGAGGGAGAAATAAAAGGGGATTAAATCTACTCTTCCTACAACAAGGAGGACTATGCCAAGCCCTGGGAGAGCAATGTTGCTTTTATATCAAAAATTCAGGTATCATGAGAGATAGCTTAGCCATGGTCTGCAAGAAACTAGAAAAAAGGGCTAAAGCTAGACAGCAGAATCAGAATTGATATAAATCCATGTTTCATTGGTCTCCATGGTCCCCTAGCTGGACCCCTGATTCTATTATTGTTGTTGCTAACCCTTAGACCCTGCATAATCAATGAACTAATCTCTTTTGTCAGGGAATGAATTAACGCAGTACAACTCATGGTGCTAAGAACCCAGTACCATCCTTACAACCTCTTCCCTAATGAAGACCCAAGATTGGGTCCTCTTAAGGTACAAGCAGAGGGGGGAATGAAGGACTCAGGAACCAGAGGGACGCCATGACAGGCTTCAGAGTCACCAGTAGGCCTAAGTTTCTGTTTCCCAGCAAGGTTTAAATAAGAATTTAACAGTTACTGAAAAAAGATCACAAATTGCTTATGCCATACATTTCTATAGTCATAAGACAAGTTACTTAAGTTCCTCAAACACACATAGCCAATCACAATGAAGGTTACCTAATCTGAAATTCCCCTAGACCCCTGCCCACCAGTTCTGCCCCCCAGCATCCTAAGCCTATCAGAAAAATACAAGTGCAGTTACTACTTAAATCTACCAATCATGTAACCATTCCCCTACTTCTTTGTTCAAATCCCTATAAAAAACCTGCCCCCCTGCTGCTCAGGGCTCTCGAATGTGGATCCACTGCGTAGGTGAAGTCAAGAGTCTGAGCTTAAGCCCAAAATAAAGCTCCTTGAATTTGCATACATGTTTGGTTCTCCTTGGTGGTCACTGGGGGTGCCAAGAACTGGGCATAACACCATGTAAAACCAGATGCACATGGGGGCACATGTGCCTAAGGAAAAATAAAAACTTGACAGATAAAACACACAGAGAGAAACAGAATGGGTGCACCGGGGTCTCAGCCACTGCACTCAAAGTCCAAGACGCTTGTGTCACCTAGTGGTCATGTGCAACCTTGTGCTTGATTCACCTTTGTGCATCTGGCTAATTTACGTGGATAGCTGAACATGTGTCCTTAGGCTTCATAGGGAAGTGCCTTAATCAATAAGCCATCGCTCCAGCTCCTAATATTACTGCTGATAAAGGAGATGTTCCCCTAAGATGAGGAACCATTCAAGGGTGCCCTCTTTCACTGCTATTCAGATGAGTGAGGGAAGAAGGAGGGAAAGACAGATTGGGAAGAAAAGGGTAAAAAAATATATTGTGTGCTCCCAGATGGTGTGATCATCTTTGTAGAAAATTCCAAAGACCAACAGAAAATCCCCTGAACTAGTAAGCCATTATAACAAGTAGAACATAAGATTAATGTATTAAATTAAGTTGCTTTCTTCCCAATGATGAACAAACAAGTTGAGTTCCTCCCCCCATCGTTAAGAATGAAGACTACTGTCAGCAGGCTGTAGACATCACTTTGAAGCTCGCACAGTTATTGTGAAGGGACCCAGAGGAACCCTCCAAAGGGACTTCAATCCCATCAATATAGAACTTGGTCTCCTTGGGAAGGAACGAAGGCTTTGGGTTGATAAATGGCGGGGAAACGGAACTGGCTACTGTTTGTACAATCTGTAGTCACCAAGGACGGCCAAGGGTGTTACGCCAGGCTTCCATTACAAGATTACAATATTTTTTTAGGCTCAGACCATAATTTTATTTCTGAGTAAGTAAAATTAATTTAGAACATAATGCCATTATTTTGTACTGTTCAGATACAAACCCTTGTAGTTACGTTATGAAATTGGAGCATGTCATGGATATATAATGAGAGAAATGTAAACCAATCATTTCAAAGGTTACAATTTTTTGGGTCACAAATACACCTACAGAGTTTGGGTGAGGACAGGTGTTCCTGTCAATATCACAAGCCAAGAAAGATGAGCTAGTCCTTGAAAGAAATAAAAGACTGAACTTGCTTCAATTTAGTGGGCCTCAACAGTTAAAGACAAGCATATCAAAGGCTGGGAAGATGGCTAAGTGGTTAAACATGCTTGCTTGCTAAGCCTGCCAACTCTGATGCAACTCCCCCAATACCTAGGGAAAACCATATGCGAAGTAACATATGCATCTGTGATCCTGGAAGCAGTCTCCTGTGGGTTTTCAGCCTGGCCATTCAATTTACAGCAGCAGGAGTCATGTTTCAAAGAAGATGAGAAGACAGACACTTAGAAGTTGTCCTCTGACTTGCACATGTGCCATGGTATGTGATCACACATACGCACAAATAATTTTATTTTAGAATATTTATTTGCAAGCAGAAAGAAGAGAGAATGGGCACACCAGGGCTTCTGGCTGCTGCAGACAAACACCAGATGCATGCACCATTCTATGCATCTGGCTTTATGTGGATACTAGGGAATTGAACCCAGGTCATTAGGCTTTGCAGGCAAGTGCCTTAACCACTAAGCCATCTCTTCAGCCCCACAAATAAACTTTTTTTTGAGGTAGGGTCTTGCTCTAACCCAGGCTGACCTATAATTAGTCTCAGGCTGGCTTTGAACTCATAGCAATCCTCCTACCTCTGCCTCCCGAGTGCTGGGATTAAAGGCGTGCGCCACCACGCCTGGCTCCAAATAAACTTTTTGTTTTCTTTGTGGTAGGGTCTTGCTCTAGCCCAGTATCACCTGGAATTCACTAAGTAGTCTTAGGTTGGTCTCTAACTCATGGCAATCCTCCTACCTCTGCTTCCTGAGTGCTGGGATTAAAGATGTGTGCCACCATACCTGGCTTCAAATAAACTTTTAAAAAAGCATATTTGATATTTATTTGTTAGAGAGAGAATGGGGGTGCCAGGCCTCTGGCCACTGCAAATGAGCTCCAGATGTATATGCTACCATGTGCATCTGGCTTATGTGGACTCTGGGGAATCAAACCTGAGTCCTTAGGTTTCTCAGGCAAGCACATTAACTACTGAGCCATCTTTCCATCCCATTTTTATTTTGTTTTTCAAGGTAAGGTCTCTCCAGGCTGATCTGGAATTCACTCTGTGGTTTTAGGCTGGCCTCAAACTCACAGCAATCCTCCTATCTCTGTCTCCTGAATGCTAGGATTAAAGGCGTACACCAACACAACACAGCTTTTAAAAAATATTTTATCTGGAAGCTGGATGTGGTAGTGCACACCTTTAATCCCAGCACTCGGGAGGCAGAGGTAGGAGGATCACCATGAGTTCAAGGCCACCCTGAGACTCCATAATGAATTCCAGGTCAGCCTGGGCTAGAGTGAGACCCTCCCTCAAAAAAAAAAAAAGATATATTTATTTTAATCTGAGCTGGAGAGATGGTTTAGCAGTTAAGGTGCTTGCCTTTGAAGCCTAAGAACTCATGTTCATATCTCCAGGTTCCATGTAGCCAGATGCCGTGATGCAAGCATGCAATGTCACACATGTGCCACAAGGGGTCTGCACATTTAGAGTTTGCAAGTGGCTGAAGGTCCTGATGTGTCTATTCTTGCTCTCTCTCTTCCTTTCCCTCTCTTTTTCTCAAAAAAAAAAAAAAAAAGTATTTTATTTAAGCCAGGCATGATAGTGCATACCTTTAGTCCCAGCACTTGGGAGGCTGAGGTAAGAGGATCGTTGTGAGGCTGAGGCCAGCCTAAGACTAATTCCAGGTCAGCCTGGTTTAGAGCAAGACCCTACCTCCTACCTCTGCCTCCTGAGTGCTGGGATTAAAGGCATGTGCCAATACACCAGGCTCCAATTTGGGATTTTTCTTTCTTTCTTTTTTTTTTGAGGTAAGGTCTCACTCTAGTCCAGGCTGACCTGGAAATCACTATGTAGTCTCAGGGTGGCCTTGAACTCATGGTGATCCTCCTACCTCTGCCTCCCAAGTGCTGGGATTAAAGGAACAAAACAACAAAAAGAGCCATCATGCCTTGCTTTATTTTGGGATACTTTAATGATACACTAAAAGACTTGTATTGAAAAAAATAGTTGCATTAACACCAAAATTAATAAACCTAATGAAATATGTACAAGATCTAGATGAGAAAAATTATAAAACTTACATGAAAAATAACTAAAGATGTAACTGAAGGGGCTATAGAGATGGCTGAAAGGCATGTGCTTGGCCTGAAGGGATAGTTTAGTGGTTAAGGTGTTTGCCTGCAAAACCAAAGGACCCAGGTCCAAGTCCCCCAGTATCCATGTAAGCCAGATGCACAAGATGATGTGTGTGTCTGGAGTCTGCAGCAGCTGCAGGCCCTGGAATGCCCATTCTCTGTCTCTGTCTTTCAAATAAAATACAAAAAAAAAAAATTTTTTTTTAAGGCACATGCTTGTAAATGAAAGAAAAAGTAATCCTTGTTCATGGGTAGGGTTCAATCTTGTTAGAATGTCATTCTTCCCAATTTGAACATAGAGCCAATACAATCTGAATTAAAATCCAAAGTAATTAGCTGTGCCTATAAGCAAACTGAATCTAAAGTATACAAATAAAGACACAAATAGAAAATAAGAACATTCAAATAATACATTTTTTTGGCTTTTGAGGTAGGGTCTTACTCTAGCCCAGGCTGACCTGGAATTCACTCTAGTCTCAGGGTGGCCTCGACCTTATGGTGATCTTCCTACCTCTGTCTCCTGAGTGCTGGATTAAAGGTGGGTGCCACCACTCCCAGTTCAAACAATACTGAACGATAGAGTCAGAAGACTGATATTGTCCAACCTCAAGGTTTAGTAGAGATTTACAGCAACTGAGACAGTTATTTTGGCTAGAGAACAGATCAATAGAATAAAAAACTCAGAAATGAGCACGCATAGTCAATTGATATTTGGCAAAATGGCAATGACAAATGGTGTAGGGACAATTAGACAGCCACATGCAAAAATCTAGGGGGCTAGAGAGATGGTTCAGCAGTTAAGACACTTTGCAGCAAAATCCTAAGGACCCAGGTTCAATTCCCCAGTACCCACATAAAGCCAGACGTACAAAGTGGCACATACATCTGAAGTTTATTTAGAGTGGCTAGAGACCCTGACATGCCTATTCTCAATCCCTCTCCCTCCCTCCTTCCGTCTCTCTTCCTCTCCCTCTCCCTCTCCCTCCCTCCCTCTCTCTCTCTCTCCCCACTGCTTCTTAAATAAATAAATGATTTTAAAAATTGGGGAAAAAAAAAGAATCTAGGGCTGGAGAGATTGCTCAGTGGTTAAACTGCTTACCTGCAAAGCCTAACAACTCTGTTTCAATTCCCCAGTGCCCCATGTAAAACCGGATGCACAGAGTGGTACATGAGTCTGGAGTTTGTTTGCAGTGGGTGGAGGCCCTGGTGTGCCCATTCTGTCTGCTGTCTAATACTCTCTGCTTGCAAATATATGCAAGAGAATCCCAGTAATGCCTGGTTCCTGCTGTTGGTAAGGGTCTCTCGGCACTAAGTGATCCGTATTGTAACAGAGGACATGAGGGCCCTGGAAGGTTCTCGAGCAAGGTGTGAGGGAAAGCTACAAATTGTGCCAATGTGAGACACTCTGCTGACCTGATCTAACCCTCACCTGCCTGTCCACCGCCCTGTCACCAAGGAGGCTGGAGGCATAGGCAGCTCTGACGAAGGACCTCGCAGGGTGCCAGGAACACTGGTCATCTCCCCAGCTCCGGCGCATCCAGCCACGGTCCAATCAGGCTGTTCTGCATCCCTCGCGGCCTACGCTGCGGGTCCCAGGGGAGGGGCGGGGGCGCCCTGCAGAGGACGTCCTTGCTCCGCCCTTCCACTGGGTGGTGCTGTTCTACCTCACGTCGGAGAGGCCTGCGGGGAACTGGGAGGGAAGGAAGGCTCAATGCTGGTTAACTTCTCAGGACCCTCCCCAACCACGACCCTGGCTCCAATCTCATCTAGTTCCATCTTAGTAAAGGCAGACTGGGTTGTGTCCTGGTCTGCTTTAAAACCAGGCAGTTGCCCGAGGCCCAGAGGAGACAGGAGGGATAAAGGACCAGACTGAACACACAGTATTTTCAGAGCAGGGAACCTGCTGCAGGGATGGTGGCGCATGTCACAGTAAAATTGTCAGAACCATGGGAAGAAACTGGCATGGTGGCACACACCTTTGATCCCAGCACAGGTAGGAGGATCGCTGTGAGTTCAAAGCCAGCCTGAGACTACATAGTAAATTCCAGATCAGCCTGACCCTACCTCAAAAACAAAACAAAAACACACTAGAAAGCCTAGGAAGGAGCAGCGAGAGAGCCCCAGCTGGGCTTTGTTAGTAACGATGCAGCAGCTTATGTTCCGCAGTTTTAACAAGAGCAGCATTCTTTTTTTTTTAAAAAAAATTTTTTTGTTTATTTTAATTTATTTATTTGAGAGTCACAGACAGAGAGAGAAAGAGGGAGAGAGAAAGAGAGAGAATGGACATTACAGAGCTTCCAGCCACTGCAAACTCCAGATGTATGTGACCCCTTGTGCAACTGGTTAACGTGGGTCCTGGGAAATCGAGCCTCGAACCAGGGTCCTTAGGCTTCACAGGCAAGTGCTTAACCACTAAGCCATCTCTCCAGCCCACAAGAGCAGCATTCTAAAGCAGCATGTGTGACAGCAGAAGGGGAGGAGGGGAAGGGGAGGGGCAGGTAAAGACTTTGTGCTTTGCACTCACTGTTTCTGCAAATGCATAAAGTCTATTAATTTTTTAAATATTTTATTATTATTTATTTGAGAAAGAAAGAGGCAGAGAGAAAGAGAATGGGCGCTCCAGGGCCTCAAGCCTCTGCAGACAAACTCCAGATGCATGCACTCCCTTGTGCATCTGGCTTCCGTGGGCCCTGGAGAATTGAACTGGGGTCCTTAGGCTTCGCAGACAAACGCCTTAACCACTAAGCCATCTCTCCAACCCAAGTCTATTACTTTTTGTTGTAAATATTCAGGGAGCAGGGACTGGTGGAGTATACCTGTAATCCCAGTGCCTTGGGAAGCTGAGGTAGGAGGATCATGGAAAGGCCAGGCTGGGCTCCATAGTAAGACCCTATCTCCAAAAGGATATAGGCAAGGGATGTTCAGGGAGTTGCTTCAATTTGCTCAGCTTCCCAAATCCCTCCAGTAATTCCCAGTCTCCCAGCCCTTTGGTAACCCTATTTTAATATCCTGTAGTCTGTGGGTTAAATACAACTATGGGCCACCTGTGGCCCTTGAGCTCAGAAAGCAGCTGGAGAAAACCAACAGAATAGTTCATAATACACAAAGTTACACCAGGTTCACATGCGTGTCCACTCTGGGCCCTTCCATGCCTGTCTCTGCTGGGACACCTGTGCAGCAGAGTTGAGTCACTGTAGCAGGGACTGAAAAGGCTTCAAGGCCTCAACTATCTACTGAGTAGCTCTTCATACAAAATGTTCGCCAGCTCTGCACAAAATAGTCGCTTTAAGCACAGCCTATACACATCATAATGAGGGCAAAGGAAAGATGAGAAGGAACATTATTTTAACCATGCAAATGAACACATGACACATCAAAAAAAGAAATAGAGCGTGGGCTGTGGTCCACTTTACTACCACAACTTTATTGCCAGCAGAGGCCGTGGCTTTGTCTATTTTCAGTATGGAGATCTAACCCAGGGCCTCATGAGTGCTAGGCAAGTGCTGTATTTCTGAGCTACACTACAGCCTTGAGGACTTCTTTTGATTCTCTGTGGAAGCTGGAGGATCTTCTTGGAAGATGGGCAAAGTGGAGGCCACTCATGAGGGCCAGGAGGCAGGCAAGTGGTCAGGCCATGGCAGGAGGAGCCAAGTGGCTACTGGGAAGGAGGCTTTGGTTCCCTTGGGTTCCACAAAAGGAACAAGGCTGGCCTTCCCCAAGGAGGTGTACCATGGGGAGCAATGTAGGTGGGAGGATGGAAGACTTTCCAGAAGGTAACCCTGCCGCACTGCGTGGAGCAGAGCGGTGAGCCAAACACAAGAACTGCCTATGCCACTTCCAGCCACTTTCACTTTTATTAGGGAGAGAATGGGCACGCCAGGGCCTCCAGCCACTGCGCACGAACTCAAGACACATGCCGCCACCTTGTGCATCTGGCTTATGTAGTTCCCGGGAAATCAAACCTGGGTCCTTTGGCTTCACAGGCAAGGGCCTTAACCACTAAGCCATCCCTCCAACCCCAGTTTCATTTTTTTTTTCCTTTTCCTTTTCCTTTTTTTTTTTTGAGGTAAGATTTCACTCTGGCCCAGGCTGACCTGGAATTAACTATGTAGTCTCAGGGTGGCCTCAAACTCAGGGTGATTCTCCTACCTCTGCCTCCCTAGTGCTGGGATTAAAGGTGTGCACTACCACACCCAACTCTAGTTTCATTTTTAATGCTAAAGCCAGCTGGCCAATTCAGTACATGCTTGGTCCAGCCACTCTAGGATCCAAGGCAGCGATCCCAGGGTCAGTCCTCTGAAAGACAGGGCAAGTTAGGAGAAGCTGCTCCTACATTCCACTCCTACATGGAACCCTTGGGGTGCACATGAGCCCTGCCGAAAGACCCAGCAGCCCACAGCAGAAGCAACCCAGGCTTTGCCTGGTAGAATGGCTACCCTGATATGTACTTTTGTCACAAAGTTCCCATCACCATAGGAATAAAGAAACACCAGGTTCAGGAGGCAGCCTGGCTGAGGTGCCCAAGATGGAAAAAGCCACCAAAGGAAGAGAGACTGTCAGGATGGCAATGCTGAGCCCAGCTCTATGCACAAACAATCCAGTCAGAACCAGAGCGGTGTGGACTTAGGGACTCAGGGACAAGCTGGCACCAAGAAAGGGACAAAGGGGCCTCCCTGGGGTTAGCAGCATTCTGTCCTGCCTGGTGGGGATCATCGGTGTATTTGCTTCATGATAGTTTAAGAAGCTGGACACCCAAGTTCTATGCACATTCCTGGAGTTGTTTTGTATTCACAAGGAGAAGCCTTCCAAAGGCCATAAGGATCTAACCTGATCCATTAGGATCACAATTCACTTGACAAATATTTATTTATAAGAGAGAGAGAGAGAGGGAGGGAGGGAGGGAGGGATATGGGCACATCAGGCTCTCTTACCACTGCAATCAAACTCTAGATGCAGGTGCCACTTTGTGTATCTGATTTTACACAGTGTTGCACTCAGGTTTGCACTGCGGGCAGAAATCACCCAACCAAGAGCAGCTTGTGGGGAAAAAAAAAAAAATTATTTTGGCTTGTGGACTTGAGGGGATGCTCCATGATGGCAGGGGAAAATGATGGCATGAGCAAAGGGTGGACATCACCTCTTGGCCAACATCAGGTGGACAACAACAACAGGAGAATGTGCATCTCTGGCAAGAGGAAGCTGGCTATAACATCCATAAACCCACCCCAACAGTTTATTACCTCCAGGAGGTGTTTATTTCCAAATCTCCATCAGCTGGGAATCTAGCCATAAGAACACTTAAGTTTATGGGGGACACCTGAGTCAAGCCACCATCCTTGGGTACTGGGAAATTGGATCTGGGCTGACAGGCTTTGCCAGCAAGTGCCTTTAACCACTGAGCCATCTCTCCAACTCCAAAATTACTTCCCAAGTACTGGGATTAATGGCATGTGGCACCATGCCCAGCTTCCAAAATTACTTTTTATAAAAAGAAAAAGTATGTGTGTGCACACACATGCATGCCAGGGTCTCCTGCTGATACAAATGAATACCTGTCTGGCTTTATGTGGGGTAGCTGGGGAATTGAGTCTGGGCCTTTGCAAGCAAGTCCATTTAACTGCTAAGTCATTTCCCAATCCCTCAAATTTCTTTTTTCCTGTAGATAAAATACAGTTAGAGCTGGGATGCCTTAGCGGTTAAGTAGCTTGCCTGCAAAGCCAAAGGACCCAGGCTCAACTCTCCAGAACCTATGTGAGCCAGATGTACAAGGTGGCACATGCATCTGGAGTTCATGAGCAGTGGCTGGAGGCCCTCACATGCTCATTCTCTCTATCCTCTCTATCTGCCTCTTTCTCTCTCTCTCTCAAATAAATAAATAAAATATTATATATACACACATATATATATACATACACACACACATACATATACATATACATATGATCTTTAATTCACACTTTCCAGTCACCCTGGAAAGTCTACTCAAGAATCACAGGCTATTCCTAAAGAAACACAAATCACAACGACCATGTTATGATGTACTATATACTGGGCCTCCACTATGAAACCCAGAGTGACCAGACCCGGCTGTGAACTTGACCACGGTGTCCCTACACATACACTGCTGGTGGACAGAAACCACCCCCAAAGAGAAGAGGGAAATCTGGCAGAAGTTTGGCAGGCCTCCCTCCTGGACATTTATCTTCGGGTTACAGTGCAAAGCACTCCAGTACAAAGGTGTTTACGCTGGGGTTATTTATAACAGCAAGGTCAGTGGAAACCATCCAAGCCAGACCACAGGGTGGGCTCGTAAATCCAGGCGCCATTCTGCAGCCAGAGTTGATGTGTAATTCACTCACTCAGGGATTCACTCCCACATGCTTCAGTGACTACAGTGCAGACCAAAAAAAAAAGATGAAGGAGAAAGCTACATAGCCTCCATCCGAGTTGACTGTAGTTCTTCCAGTGATTTTTCATCCATCTTAATCCCCCCACACCCCCAGCATCTCTTGGCAAAGAAAACGAAGGAAGATATTTGAATAGCCTCCTGGGGCATCATGGGTAATTCTTCCAAACCAGGAATGTGGGCAAGACCCAACAACTAAATGCATCCAGGCAGGAGTGTATGAACTTAAAAGCTAGAGACACTCTGAAGAGAATCTTCAAGGACAAGGACCCCAATCTATTCTCTCCTCTTCCTCGCTGTGACGTGGTAAGGGACATGAAGCTCTGGAAGTATCAGCAGGAAACCAAGGGGGAGTCCTGCATGGTGGAGCACGCCTTTAATGCCAGCACTTGGGAGGCCATGAGTTGGTAAGCCAGCCTGCGACTACAGAATTAGTGCCAGGTCAGCCTGGGCAAGAGTGAGACCCTGCCTGAAAAACACAAGCAACAAAAAGAGAAAGAGACCAAGGGGATGGGGTCCCTGGAAGGACAGTGTGTTTACTGCCCTTTCCCTGGAGGGCATTAGAGACGAGGAGTGGTATGACTGACCTTACGCAAGATACTTAAACTCATGGGCCAGTTTCCTCATCTGTAGAATGAGGGTGAGGATTCAGACATTTTTCTCTCTCAACTCTGGAAGGCTCTGGAGTCACAGACTTGGCCTGAAGTCCTGACACTGTCCCTTGGTCTTTGTGAGTTGAGGAGTCACCTCATCTCCGAGCTTACAGGCAGAAAGTAACTAGTCACTTGCTTCACCTCCAAGAGCTGACTCAGAGCTGGCCTGACCGGGCGGTGCAGAGGGAGGAGCGGAGCCAGCAGCCGGGAAGAATGTGCCTTTTGACTCGGGCAGTGCGGGTTTGAGCCCTGCTCTGTCACTACGGCGTGAATGTGCATCTCTGAGTCTCAGTTTCCCCATCGGCAGAGCAGGGATGTGCGTAGTGTGCTTCGCTCTGTGGACTTCAGGAGAATGACGCGGTATCCTGTTGCATGGCTTGCAGCAGGGACGGGGTGAGTTGGGTTCGATCCCCAGTGTCCGCATGTCCTGGTCCCCTGGGATTTAGTTACAGCCTAGAGTCTTCCTTCTCCTTTGTCCTGACCTCCCCGAGGGGAATCCGGGTGTCACAGGTTACGTAACGTAAGGTTTGCCAAGAGCCCTGGTTCCGGGTGAGTGGGGGACAGTGGGCGCCGGGGTCACCGCGGTGGCGGAATAGGGTCTGGCCGCCAGGGGGCGCCGCGCGCCCATCGCCCCCGTCCCGCCCGCCCGCGCCTTAGAACCGCGCCTGCTCTGGAGAATCCTTCCTGGGGTGCGGATTCTGCTCTCCTTCCCACTGCCACGGAGCCCACTGTTTCATCAGAAGTGCGGTCTGGTATCTGTGGCTGATCCCTAGCTGTCTTTCAAGAGCCATTTCCCAGCCTCCTGTGGAGCAGACCCAGTTCAGACAAATTACCCTGGGAAGCGAGCATTCTGAAAGTGCGCACTGGTGTTCCAACTTCCCAGCGCATTCCAGAGGTGGGGCTCAGCGAGTATCCTTTTTTAACTCTTAATTTTCTTTTTCTTCGAGGTAGGGTTTCACTCTAGTCCAGGCTGACCTGAAATTCACTATGTAGTCTAAGGGTGGCCTCGAACTCATGGCGATCCTCCTACCTCTGCCTCCCAAGTGCTGGCTGGGATTAAAGGCGTGCGCCACCACGCCTGGCTATTTGTAAATGCTTTTAGTTATTTATTTGAGACACACAGAGAGGCAGATAAATAGGAGAGAGTAAAAGAGAGAGAGAATGGGCACACCAGGGCCTCCAGCCACTGTAAATGAACTCCAGATGCATGTGCCACCATGTGCATCTGGCTTATGTGGGTCCTGGGGAACTGAACCTGGGTCCTGTGGCTCTGCAGGCAAGCACCTTAACCGCTAAGCCATGTCTCCAGCCCCTCAGCGAGCATCTTTAGCCTCAGAAAAAAAAAGAAAAAAAAAAGAAAAGAAAAAAAGACAAGGCAAGTGCCCGGGGCAACAACGCTGAAAGTGCCGGCTGCCTTCCTACTCACCCTGGACAACTAAAGGTAGAGCTAACTTCTACGGAGCCTCTGTGTAGGTGTCTTAGCTGCCTCGGGCAATATCAGCCAGGCCACTTGTTCTGCACTAGAAACTGCGTTTAGCTATGTAACAAGTGCTACTTTCCAAGGACAGGCCAGGAACCCACGACTCCCTTGATGGGGGTCCACAGCAAACAGGCTTCTGGTTGGCCTTACATGTTGCTAACTTTACAAGGCCTGCTCCTCCCTCTGCACCCACCCATGATGCACATTCTACCTTAAGCTCAGAGGGGTCTTGCAGAAATAGGCAAGCCTTGGCTAACTGGCTATATTATGCCCACCAAACTGCCCTCTAAATTGTCATGTTTATACCCATATGTTAATGGTACTCTCACTTTTGGTTAGAGAAGCTTCTCTTTTCAGACGATGGTGACCATTGAAGTGATTAAGAAATAGCCAATGTGGGCTGGAAAGATGGCTTAGCAGTTAGGTGCTTGCCTGTGAAGCCTAAGGACCCCGGTTCGAGGCTCGGTTCCCCAGGTCCCACGTTAGCCAGATGCACAAGGGGGCGCACGCGTCTGGAGTTCATTTGTAGAGGCTGGAAGCCCTGGCGTGCCAATTCTCTCTCTCTTCCTCTATCTGTCTTTCTGTGTCTGTCGCTCTCAAATAAAAAAAAAAAAAAAAAAGAAAAAGAAATAGCCAATGTGCTGTGAAGAAGCGACAGTGGAGTGTTTAGTAGAGACATTATTACACCCTCCAAGGCTCAGGAATCATTGCTGAAGAGATGGTGGAAAGAATGTAAGAGTCAAAGGAAGGAAAGGAGTGCTTTCCAATACCATCTTCCAGAAACAAAGTGGCCATGGCATTCATGAACTCACAGTGGCTGACGCTACCTATACAAGGCCTGCATAATAGGAGGGAAAAAATGATATCAAAACAGAAGACAGACTAGTTGGAAAGAAGGGATTTAGCAAGTGGAGTGTGGTGGTGCATGCTTTTAATCCCAGCACTTAGGAGGCCAAGGTAAAAGGATCACTGTGAGTTCCAGGCCAGCCCAAGACTACATAGTGAATTCCAGGTCAGCCTGGGCTATAGCAAGATGCTAAATAAGAAAAACAAATAATTTTTTTTTTTAAAAGGGATTCAGCAAAAGGGGGATTTGTCAAGGGTAAAAGAAGGGTGGGAGGGGATTATGATCATGGTATATTGTCTAATGTACCAAAGTTGTCAATAAAAAGTTAAAAATAGACAATCTTGGGCTGGAGAGATGGCTTGGAGGTTAAGGTGCTTGCCTGTGAAGCCCAAGGACCCAGGTTCAACTCCCCAGTACCCATGTAAGCCAGATGCCCAAGGTGGCACATGCATCTGGAAGTTCATTTGCAGTGGCTGGAAGCTCTGGTGCACCCATATTCATTTTCTGTCTCTCAAAAGTAAATAATTAAACAAACAAACAGTAGGCAGTCTTCTCTTGAGGTTTCTCTGAGGTTCCTGCTGAACCTCGCTTACTATGAGCATTCATAGAGGGAGGAGAGAGGAGGATCTCCAGAGCCTCTCCAGCTGTGAGCCCTTGCAAGATTCACCTGTTGTGGCCCACAATCACACTTCCAGCCAGCAGCCTGACTCCAAGTCCTGGACACATCACTCAGGAGTGACTTGTTGGGAGCTGTCACACACATCACCCCAGATTTCTGAGAAAACCTCTTACCTATCCTATGCCTTTGGATTTCTTGAGCCTCTCCCTTCCCTCAGTCCTCACTTGATTGGGCCAGGGGAAAATAGCTCACCTAGGTGGAACTTCCAAGAATTTGAAAGCCAGGGCTTAGCAGTTAAGGTGCTCACCTCCAAAACCAAAGGACCTAGACTCAATTACCCAGGACCCATGTAAACCAGATGCACAAGGTGGCACATGTGTCTGGAGTTCGTTTGCAATAGCTAGAGGCCCTGGCATACTAATTCTTTCTCTCCCATAAATAAAAATATACATTAAAAAGACTTTAAGGTCTGGAAGATTAGCTTAGCAGTTAAGACGTTTGCCTGTAAAGCCAAAGGACCCAGGTTCGATTCTCAGGAACCACCTTAGCCAGATGTACAAAGGGGCACATGTGTCTGGAGTTGCAGTGGCTGAAGGCCCTGGAGCCCCCACTCTCTCTCTCTCTCTGTTAAATAAATAAATAAATAAATAAATAAATAAATAAATAAACATAAAAAAGAATTTGAGAGCCAGTACAGTGAGGAAGGGAACTATTCGATCAGAGCTAATTAGTAGCCATAATTGCAGCTGAAGTGCATTGGACACTTTGGGGCTGGGATCCAAGTGCCCTCTCATCCCATCCTCTGAGGTAGGGTATGTCACCACTGGAAGCTGAGACATGTGCCCTGAGGTCATCCGGATGTGACCCCCCCAGGGTCAATCACTACTTCTGCAGCCTTAGGTGGATGCATCCAACCACACCTGGGGACCAGGGACTGTTCCCCCTCTGTTCCCCAACAGTTCAGAGAAGGTGGCTGTTTTCAGTGTCACATTACAGGTGAGGGAATTTTTGGAAAGCCTTGGGGCCCTCTGGGCTTATTACTTCCACACTCCCATTTTGTAGAGGAAAAAACAGGAATAGAGGGCGACCAAGTCATTGGCTGGAGCCAAGTGCTGTGCTGACTTGGAGTTGACTGGCCATGTGACCACAGCAAGCCACACAGGCTACACAGCCCACATCATAAATGGTGCAAAGGGCAGCTTGGGGAGCTGGCGACCAGCAGGCTGTCAGCCCTCTGCTTTAACCATTATTTATTTATTTATTTTGATTTTTAAAAATTTTTTATTTTTATTTGAGTGTGACAGAAGTTGAGAAGGGGGGGAAGGAGAGAATGGGCGCGCCAGGGCTTCCAGCCACTGCAAACAAACTCCAGACGCAAGCAACCCCTTGTGCATCTGGCTAATGTGGGTCCTGGGGGTTTGAGCCTCAAACCAGGGTCCTTAGGCTTCACAGGCAAGCGCTTAACTGCTAAGCCATCTCTCCAGCCCTAGTTTGATTTTTTGAGGTACGGTTATATTCTGGCTCAGGCTGACCTGGAATTCACTATGTAGACTCAGGGTGGCCTCGAACTCATCGCAATCCTACCTCTGCCTCCTGAGTGCTAGGATTAAAGGCGTTAACCATTTTTGCAGAGGCTTCCCTGTCCCCACGAGGACCTTGTTCCCTCTGTTGCCCTCACTTCAGGCTTTCTGCCTCCTCTTCTGTAGGCTCCAGAGAGCTGAGGAGGCAGGAGCTCATTCTCCTTTCACTGTGACAACCCTGCGGCATCCGGGAGGAGCCCAAAGTCCCCCAGCACATACCTTCCGGAGTGGAAGATGGATTCAAGGCTCAAATTCCAGGGCCTCAAAGAGCCTATGCCCTGGATGGGACCTGCAGTCAGCCAGGCATTGAGTGGGTTACCCGGGCAAGTCATTGCTTCTCTCTCTGGGTGCTGGTTTCAGCTTGTATAAAACGGAGCCCAGTGTTTGGGTTCTACTTTTTTTTTTTTTTTTTGCCTATTTTGTCTCCAGTCCTGCCCTTGAAGGACACATCAGAGGCAGGTACAGCGAGAAGGGAATGGGCTACATCCTCTGAGAGATGGGCTTGGGCAGCCTGTTGCTTCTCAAGTGAGAGTGAGGGAAGATGCATTTCCAGGCCTTGCCAGGGCAGGGCTGGGCCAGCTGCCTCTCCAGGGAGGCCTGCTTCCACAGAAAAGCTGACAGGGGAGGGGAAGTGTTTATCACACAGTCTCCAAGTTCCTCCTGATCAGAAGGGAAGGAGCCAGGTCACATGAGCCAGGGCCGATTTGAGTGTGATGAAGGCCTGGGAGAAGGGTGGGGAGGAGAACCCCCAGTGTTCCAACAGAGTTCCCTGGCTAGCCAAACATGTGCAGGGACAGAGCCCCAGGCATGGGGTGGGGGTGCCTCTGCAGGGAAGGTGGGTGAGCAGGAATCCCTGCCTCTCCCAGACAGATTCCTCTACATCCTCATCACCATGTCGACCTCTCAGAACGTTAAGAGAGTTAGAAGACAGGTCAATATCAGGGAAAGAAGACTCTTGCCTCCCTGACTTCACAGCCCAGATGGCTCCTGAGGCCTGGGGGCGGGGGTGGGGGAGGGAGGGAGGAGGCTGTTGGTTGACACCCACTTGGTGGGAGGTGCTCTATGAGCCTCACAGGGCACAGGTAGGTACTCTTCTTTCTTCTATCTGAGCCAGGGTCCAGGGTGGAGATGATGGGTCTGAGTATGGGGGAATCAGGGAGGCACAGGCCTTACACACATTCATCCAGGAGGAGCAAGGCAGACCAGACCTGCTCATGGGAACGGAGGCCCAGTGGGGATCCGGGAGCAGACTCCACTGTGAAAGCAAGATCTCTAGTCACCTGTGTTCGAAGAAGCTGTCATGAAGGGAGCTATGGGATGGAGGGTGGAGGAGGATTGTCCTGGCCGGGGACTGAGGCAAGGCCCAGAGGTTTGAGGGAGCGGGAGGTGGCAAGAGGGACAGGTAATTCATGACAAGCCAGAAACATGCCACATTCTGAAGCCAGAGCACAGAGGGTCCCGGGACCAGCTGATACAAATTAAGCCATCCAAAAGAGTCAGAGTGGGGTGTGAGAGAGGTAGGAACGTTTGTTCAAACAAGAAGGAATTTGGAACTGTGTGGACAGCACGGAGAGCCGCCATTGAGGGCTGCAGGTGGGGTCAGATTCAGAGTGGGAAGACGCCCGGGTCCCAGTCGGCTGCAGATCAGTGAGGACAGGCGGAGGTGGCCAGGTAACCCGGGCTCCCGGCGAGGGCTTGGATTCAGCAGGAGGCCCGGGGCAGGAAAGTGGCCACAGAGAAAGGAAAACTGATTCCAGATGAAGAGCAGAGGGGCCCGTCACGGGGGAGACCCGGGAACTGTCTAGTTGATGAGTCAATCTGGCCTTTGTAGCCTAGGTGGGAAACCCCAATAACCAAGATGGGCAGAGGGGCCTGGGAACGAGGAGATCCACAATGAGGGGCAGCAGGCAAGTGTGTGTGTGGGGTCCCGCAAGTGATCAAGGTGGCCACTTGGAGGTGCGGTCAGCAGGAACAGAATACTGCCTGGGCTTTGGTCTTCCAAAATGCGTCCCCAGGAAGAGCCAAGGGCCCGAATTGCGGCAGGTGTTGGGTGAGGGCGCGGCGGAAGAAGTGAAGCGGAATGGAGGGTCCCCAGAGATGGGAATGGAGGAGGCGGGAAGCAGGAGGCAGGTCTCGCGCAGGGCATGCTCCCCGGCTCAGCCTTGGGGGCCTGAGCCCACCGGAGAAAGGGGCAACGGCCGCGGGCCTGGCTCTCCAGCCCGAGGACGGGGTTCGGACCCTCGGGTCGGGGATGGGCGGGCTCCCCGCAGAGTCCCAGCGCCCCGCCCGGCCCGCAGCCGGCTCTCGTTAGCGCCGCGCCGGGGGACGGGGAGGGGAGTCCCGCGGCCGGCGGGGGATGCCGGTTAATCAATCCCAGGCCGGAAACACCCCGAGGGGCCTGGGCCGCGCCCCGCCCCCCGCATCATGGAAACTGGCCGCGCGCCTGGCCACCGCGGAGCGGCGCGTCCGTCCCTCGGCCGGGCGGGAAGGGGGCAGCTCCAGCCCGCGCCGTCGGCGGGTCGTCTCCGGGGCCTCGGCCGTTCGTGGGGACGCGTCTCCTTGCAGGACTCGGGGCGTCGACTCGTCGCCCCTCGGCGGAGCCCGGGCTGCCGATGAAGACGGCGATGCTGGGACAGTCTCGCCAGGGCCGTGGGTGAGGTCGCGGCCGAGCCTGGCGGGCGCTCGGGACCCCGATGGCGACGGTGCGTGGGAAGAAACGCGGGACCCGGGCCCGGGGCCTCGAAGTCTACGGAGCTGCGTCCTCTGGTCTCCGCCCGGCTGGCCCGAGGGTCCCCGGGGGCGGGGCGCGCGGGGCGGGGCGGGGCCGGGGCGGGGCGCGCGGAGACCCGGGCCAGCGGCGCCGGCAACCCGGGCGCGCGGACTCGGACCCCGACCCCGGACCCGCCCGGGCGCGGCGGCGCCAGGTGAGCAGAGCGAGGCCGGGGCTCGCCCCAACTTTCCCTAACTTTCTCTCTGACCATCCCTCTGGACGGGTCCGCGGGCACAGGAGCCCGAGCCTCCCTCCCTGGACCCCAGTGTGCCCACCGGCGGTGGCGGGGATTCCCCTCCCCCGAGAACAGGAGGCCGGGCCTCGGCCACTCCCGCCACCTAGGACCATCATCGGGTGAGTCTCCAAGTTCGCGCTTCACTCCGCGCCTGCCTGATGCGCTAGGCCCGCGAGCGTGTCCCCAAGTCCAGCCTTCGGTGACCTTTCTGGAGTTGGGACTGGGGCGTCAGTCCGGGTTTGAGGCGGGTAGCCGCTTCGGGGACGGCTTGATGAAGGGACAAGGGGAACGGGCCTCGGCGGCTCCCAGGTCGCGCCCGTGGCTGTGTCCCGAGAGGCTCAAGGCCCAGGGCTGGACCCGGGCGCAGCCTCCGCCTCCGCCTCGCCGATGTGGCCCGCGGGCTGCTCCTCCAGGCCGGGCCGGGCCCTGCGCGGGCCGCGGCGCGGGAACCGCTCGGTGCTAGGCCCCGGGGCCTTGAGCGCTGCAGCCTGAGGCGGGCGGTGCTCCGGGGGACCCCGTGGCCTTCTCCTTCCCGAGGCCTGGCCCGACTCCCCGCGTGGCCACCGTATCGATACCACACGGGGCACAGCGAGGCACCGACTCTGCACCCGCGGAGCCCTCCCTGTTGGGGGGGGGTCCCAGTATGTGCTGCCTGGCCTCCGGGAGGGGCTTGCACGGGGCATCCCGGACCCTGAGGCGCAGGGGCGGTTCTGCCGTGGCCTGGACTCGGCCCACGGAGGCCTCGGGCGGAGGAGGCTGGAAAGGAGGCCAGGCGGCGGGAAAGGGGGTATGATTCATCCCGAGGAGCCCGAATCAGAAACGCCGCAATCTGGGAACAGCCTTGCTTGGGACGACAGGAGAGCCTGGAGGGGAGTCCGTCTGGCGAGGTCCTGTCCCCATTACTGGCAGTCCCCTGCCTCCTACCCCGGACCTAGCCTGGCTGCTGGGGGAGGGGGCCCTCAATCCTGGACGAGTCCGCCGCCGCCTCCTCCTCTTTTGTGACTGGCTGCTCTTTTGGTCTTCCCAGAGTCTAGCTCAAGTCTCTCCTGCTGCAGCTCCAGTGCTGACTGAAGAAGTCTGGAAGGAGGGGGCGGGCGAGGAGAGGCCGTAGTCGGTGAGTGACACCCCCTCCTTCCTACGCTGCGGTATGTAAAGCGCGGTGGGGGGCGGGAGGGGGCGAGAACGGGCGACCCCTGCGGACCCGGGAGGTGTGAGGTTCCCCTGCCCGCCCCTCCCTCCCTCGGGTACTACGGTGCAGCCACGTGCGGGGGTGGGGTCGAGCCGGGCGGTACTTACCGGGAGCCGCCGCTGCCCGGGGCCCACGCTTCCCGGGACCGGGAGCCGCGGGAGGGCGGGGAGAGGACGGCGGCCGGCGGATGCCCGCAGCCCCTTCCTCCTTCCCTTCCTTCCTCCCTCCCTGCGCTGCGCTGCGCTCCGCTCCGAGCGTCGCCCGCGGGCCCCGGCCAAGTCAGGCTGGAGCCGCGCGTCCCTGGCTCGGAGCTCCGCTGCGGAAAACCCGAGCGGAGGCGGCTCCCTGCCTCGCGGCCCGGGGAAAACCCGGGGGTGGCCGCCAGGGATCTCTAAGCGGCCAGGGGCGAGGCGGACCGAGCATCCCTCCTGGATCCAGGTCCTCCCACTCCCCAGCCGCCCGAGCTGCAGCCGCGAACCTCGGCTGGTCCCGTCGGTTCAAGTCCCCGCGTCCCCTCTTTCTCCTCGCAGAGCTCCCCGGACGACCGCGCCATGACGGCCGGGAGCCCCGGAGACCGCGGGGAGGTGCGCAGGAGCCCCGAGGGCCGCGTCTCCCGCCTGGGCCGCCGCCTGGGCCGCCGCCGGCGCCCGCGCTCCCCGCCGGAGCCGCTGCGGGTACGGGCGCGGCTGCGGCTGCGCTCGCCGTCGGGGGCGTTCGCAGCGCTGGGCGCGCTCGTGGTCCTGGTGGGCATGGGCATCGCCGTGGCCGGATACTGGCCGCACCGCGCCGCCGCCCCGGGACCCCGGGCAGCCAACGCCAGCTCGCCCCGGGTCAGCGAAATCCGACGCGAGGGTCGCGGCGCCGGCCGGGCCCACGGGCCACATGAGCGGCTGCGGCTGCTCGGACCGGTCATCATGGGCGTCGGCCTGTTCGTGTTCATCTGCGCCAACACGCTCCTGTACGAGAACCGAGACCTGGAGACGCGACGGCTCCGACAGGGGGTGCTGCGGGCCCAGGCCCTGCGGCCGCCCGACGGCCCCGCCTGGGACTGCGCGCTCCTGCCCAGCCCGGGCCCCAGGACTCCCGGAGCCGTCGGCTGCGCCGAGCCAGACAACTGGGACTTGTCCCCGCATCGGGGAACCTCACCCGTCCCGTCGGTGCGGAGCCTGCGTTCAGAACCCGCCAATCCTCGCTTGGGGCTACCCGCCCTGCTCAACAGCTATCCATTGAAGGGCCCAGGGCTGCCCCCACCCTGGGGTGCACGAACCCAGACTGGCCACGTGATCATCACGGTGCAGCCCTCGGGTTCCTGCATCGAACATTCCAAGTCTCTGGATCTAGGCTTTGGGGAACTCCTCCTGGGGGCCCCAGCAGCTCGGGACTGTGCTCACCGAAGCTGGCCACGGCTGGATCGGCTCAGTCTAGGAGGATATGCCAAACTGGGAGGAGAGCACTTGGGGGCCCGGGTCTGAGGAGCAGGGGACAACCTGCTGTGAGACTGCAGCACAGTTAGCAGGACCGGAGGACCACAAGTCCAGAAGTTAGCAGCTGGTTCAGGCATATCGCCGGCCAGGACGGATGCTCCTGACCACAGAGAGCTGCTAAGGCCTCCTGACCTGCATGTGGGTAGAGAAATGCCAGCTGCACTGGGCTCCATGAGCCCCAGAGGGTGTTTCAGTGTGGAGTGTGGAGAGCAGCAGGACTCAGCCTCAGGAATTTCTTCAGCCCCATATGTGGCCTTAGCCCTGGACAGGTACCTGAGGACTGTAGGTCCGGGCCGGAAGGATCAGGAGACGCACCGGGTGTCTGGTGGGCAAGAATCCCTAAGACTCGGGAGGTAGGTTGGAATGCTTCAGGCCGGGACAAGCCGGCTTCAAGGTGGGAGTGGTGATGTGGTTGAAAACTCTGGGATAATGGGCAAATAGGGTGGGGAGGAACTGAGCCTGTAACTCCCACACCTGAAGCCCTGTCTTCCTGCAGCCACGCGGGATCTGTCCCAGCAGGGCTACCTACTGCCAGAGCCCTGATCCTGAGGTCAGACCCTTCCCCTGGAGGCAGGTCTGGGAAGCCCCTTCTTCACTTCTATCTGGCCTATGCTGCAAAATCTTTCTCCAGTTGGCAGAACACACTTGCTACAACCCTGGAGCCGCATTCTGGCCAGTGTGGCTAGCACGCTTTAGGCAGCAGCTTCAGTTCAGGTCTCCACTCTCCAGGGGAGCTGCTGCTAGAAGAAATATTTAAATATGGGCCAGTTTTAGCAGTCGAGTTTTTTTTTTTTTTTTTAAGTTTATTGAAAAATGCAATACAAGAAGCAAGACCAAATACGTATCTAAACACTACAACCACTTTTCTTCCTATGAAAGACCAAAACAGCAGACCTGATTATTGCCTATTTCACCTAAGGATTTACCAATATGATTCTGCTGCCCGTCGTTCCCATTTTGTCAAGAAATGTAAACAACTACTTGATATGATCCTTAATTTTAAAAAAATTTACAAAGCTCCTTCATTTTTGTCATCAAAATAATACATTTGAGAGAGATTTGTAAAAACAACAAGCCTGGGGCTGAGACCCTAGGCAGAGATTTCCATAAGCGTTGAGGGGTGTCAGCCAGGCCACAGCTCCATGGCTCAATTTTCCAAGGTGGACTGGGTTCTTCAGCTTTCACTGGCTCTGTATCCCCCAGAAAGCACTGCTGGCCTGGGGGAGGGGCAAGACACCCCATGGGTCCTTGGAGTAGGTCCCCTGGGGCTTCAGTTTGGGAATATAGGTCTTGCTTTGTGGGTGGGTGGCAGAGATCTCATGTGGTTTGAAGGAAATCTACTTCTGAAGTAAAAATAAAATTGCAGTGAGAGTTGTTACTGTGGTGTGTCTGAGTCACTTTAGGAAAACTACTGCCAAGCCTCTGACCCTGCAGATGTAGTTTCTCTCCTCCTCACCATTTATTTCTACCTGGACAGAGTCTGTTCTTCACACACACTACTGCAGAAAGAAAGAAAAACACCCAAACAATCGCCATACCCCCAAGATCTGTTGCCAGAGTGAGCGAGAGGGGAAGAGGTCTGGAAGGACATGAGCGTTTGGGTCCAACTTACAGGCAAAGGCAGCAGAGGGGAGGACAGTTTGGCCCCCAGGTCTGAGGTTTGGTGCTGGGAATGGGGCCACACTGATTCCAGTAGCAGAGAACAGTGCTGAATGGACCAAAGCCCACTTCCTCCATCCTCCTCACCCCAGGTTTCAGCCCTGAGCCCCCGCAGCCCCTCCTAAGCCTGTAGAAGCAAGCATATGCTGCAAGCTGGCCTGACAGGAGTTGTAACTTCACAGCCCTCCTTGGTGTGCCTTGGCCCTCATCTTTTCAGACACAACTGCAGCCTGTAAGTTTGCTGCTGAGAGTGGGTCCCCAACCTGTCCCATCACACCTAAGCCCTCCAATCTCTCCTTAGAATAAGCTGCCTATTGGTAATAACAGTCTCATAAGAGCTAAAAGAAAAATGTGTGCACACAAAATCAGTTCAAACCAGCTGAGTTTGTCTACAGAGCATTCAGTTCGTGGAGACTGGATGTGTGCTGCTGGCTAGTGACTTCACTCTTGTCACTGCCCTCAGCCTCCAGCAATTGCTGTCAGTGACACTGTCTAATCTCATGAAGTTCATTTCTGGCCTAGAATTAGGATTCTAAGAAGCTTCCAGGCAGATATGTTTTGGGGAAGCGAGCTGGAGGATTAGAAAGCCCTGCTGAATAAAGATGCCCCCAAATAATCCTTACCATAAATTAGGGACATTGGATCTCCTTTTCTAAGACCAAACAAAAAAAGAAACAAAATCCAAAACCCACCAGAAAATCAAGCCCACAAATCCTGACAGCTAGGGCCGTGAGTGGGAATGAGCACTCTTCTCCCACGGTGTCTTGCGGGGACGGCCATTATAGGACATTAAACACCCTTACTCCGGAAGGATGTCTTCAGGCAGGTGCCTGTCAAGAGAAGGGTCAAAGAACATGACCTCCTCTCTGAACTATGCCCATAATCATGCCACATGAAAGATGGGCACGGGCACCTGCAAGTTCCCTTTAACAGGATCCAACAGAGAGAAGCTCTGTCATTCCCCTGGGTGAAGTGCACACATCCCAAACCTTATTTCTAAAACCTCATTAACTTTTCTTCCCCAAACAACCACTAAAAATGTTCCATTGGTGCTTTTGGCCAAAAGTGCCTATTTTTCCATGAGTTCTAGTCTCCTGAGATGGGAGCATGGGGGAGCGCTTGGCAGAGCCACTGCTTCCGATGAGGTACAAGGGCAGTTGGGGAGGTGAAGGCCACAGATATGTTCAAACATTCACAGTATCAGATATATCTGAAGCAACTTCTCGTGTCTTGGACCTAAAGAAGCTCCAAACAGGAACACTACGGAGGAGGAAAGCAAGGGCGCCTGCTCAGCAGAGGCCTCTGCCCTGCCAAACACCTGGACAAAAAAAGCGTTTCTGGGGTCTGTAGGTCAGGGCACTTGCCCTGACTGACATTCTGATAGTCACATTATTGGCTCTGAGGAAGGATTGGCTTGTGAGTTTCTGCTGTTATCCAAAGGGTATAAAGCTAGGAGAGGAGCGGCTTTGGCCTCCAACTCAGCTGACAGAGTCTCTGGAGGGTCCCAGGAAAGTGTGTGGACCCTGTCGGTGTCTGGGCTGGAAATCAGTGAGGAGAGGCTAGGTTGAAGGGGTTACCAACTACCTCATAAAAAATCAAAACTCTTTAAAAACAGTTCATAGAGTGAAAAACTGAACAATTTCTGGTATCACAATATAGATAAAGGTCCTCCGAAGGATTAGTGGTGTCTAGAAGAATCTCTTGGTATAAATTCCAAATAGAAAATGAAATAATTTTCTGTGGTATGAAGTAATCTTGAAGCCTGATGGCTGACTATTGATGGCTGCCTTCTTTACCATCTGCTGGTTTCTCTTGAATGGGAAAAGGCAGAGGGTGGGAGAGGGGAGTTCCTGGAGGAAAGAAAGAGGCACATTTTAAAGCCGGCAGAGGAGGAAGCTCCCAGTCCCACTGCCAAGTTCTTGTGGCAGTATCAGTGAAGACTGAGCACTGGTGACAAGGGCTGCTTCCAGTCCTCTGTTGGATTTAGCCATGTGTTTGTCTGAATCGCTGGCTCGCAGCTTTCTAGCCTAGCCCCCAGAGCTTCAGCTCCTTTTCCGACCCCCCCACCTTCCAGAAGCTCCTTTTGGTTTTGTCCTCTGGCCTTCCCAGGCTCAGTCTGAGGGTCACTGAGAGAAGAACAGCAGTCAGGGCAGAAGACGAAATGAGAAGCAGGGAAGTGTGAGGACTCCAGAGGAGGCTGAGGGGTACACCCAAGTTTGGATGCCTCTTTCCTATATAATGCCACAGCATGTTCAGGCAGGACACAGAGGACCTGGCTGCTTCGGTTGGACTCAAACACTTGACCATCTCTTCTGCCTTTACCAGGTCCCAGTGTGGGCACCTCTTGTTGGGGGAAGGGCTTTCCAGCGCTAGGCAACTGGCATCCTCCACTGCAGCAGGCATGGCCCTTACCTGAGCTCACTCCTCAGAGATCTCGGTCTCTTGGTGGACGACCACCTTGGTCACTGACATGTCTGGGTGCTGCTCCTTTGCCTCCTTTATGGCTTGTACAAGAACCTGTGAAAGACGAGGCAAAGCCTGTCAGGCCAAAAGCAAGCTGGCTGGCAAAGGCTGGCACAGGTCATTTCTTGGCAGACCAGTCTCTAGCCTTGCCCCATCTGCAGAGGGAGGCTCCTGGACCCATAGCATAGAGGCAGAAGGGACTCAGCAAACTTGGGGATGAGAGGATTCACTAGTTCTGTGTTCAACACAGAGTAATGGGGAAGTTCAGGACAGGAAAGTGCGGAAGTATGCTGCAAAAAGGATGTCTTTGGTTAAAGGAGAAGGGGGAGGGCCTACGACATGCCAGGCACTGGCCCAAGTACAACAGGGATTATTTACCTAAACTTCACAACTGAATGCCTCAGGAGAGCACCCTCATCACAGTCCACTGAATAGATGCGGGAGCAGGCTCTGCAAGTGCGTATAGTTGGAGTTATCAGACTTGTGTCTTTATCACGTTGTCTCTTAGCTCTTGGGATGCCTGTTTGAGGACCTGGAGTGTGGATCACGGCAGAACCACCCCAGAGCAGAGGAGAGATCATAGAAGGACACTGACACCACTCTCCTGGTGCCCTGTCAGAAAGGACTCCAGCTCACGCTGACAAGCTGCCTGCATGCTGGTTCCTAAGGATCATCTCTTGGTGGGATGAGGGGAGGGCACTTTTTCTTCTGGCCTTTTGGCTTCATGAAAGGCATTCTTGGACATGTTATCTCTGCTGGCCCTGTCCCTCCTCCCCAACTCATCTATTCATCCTCAGGCCCAGCTCTGGCTCTCCTGGGTGGGGGGGGCCCACCTCCCCCTCTCTAGGAAGGCCTGCAGCACACTGCTTTTCTCCACAGTGCTTCCTGAAGTGTCTCCTTCCTTAGCTAACGAGGGAAGCACGTCTCATCTTCCCATGAACCTCACTTCCCAGCAGAACCCAAGACCTTGCTGCCTCTCTCAGCCATCAATTATCATTACAGCAGCCGCGAAAAAACAAAACAAAGCTCTGAAGCCCCTCATTTTTTTCTGCAGAGAAAAACTACAGCTCAGAGAAGCAATGCAGGTGGCTCAAGGGCAGAGTTAGGATTCAGACCAGGTTGGCCTCACTCCAAATCTCAGCCTTCTGGCCATGGTCTTGCTGTCTAGTGCTGATGTACCAGGAGTTCAAACCATACCTGGTGCAGTCTTAGAACACAGCAAGACCCACTGAGTCAGGTTGCAAACAGATTGCAGGACCCCCACTTGGGCTTGGCTGCCTTGGTTCTGGGACCCTGAGCACAGTATTCTCAGCTGTAAGTCTCAACCCTGCTGCTACCAAGGGAACCGCAGGCCCTGCAGCTCCCTTTTCCTTTTTTTAAGGCACTCAGCACATCAGCAGAAAGGCCAGAGTTACTGCTTTCACAATCCTGTCAATGATTCCAGAAGAATTTGCATTAAGTCTTTTCCACCCCCTCTCTGCAGCTCTATGGTTCCAACCTCACCCAGCAAAGAACTGGGAACATTAATTCTGACCTTATTATTTGCTAATTGCTTACAGCACACAATTAGCACCTAATTAACATAAAAACATAGAATTTTAGCACCCCAAAGGGCCCAGGAATTATCTGGATCAACCCACTCTCTTTTAGAGAGGAAAAACATCAGAGATAAAGTGATTTGCCCAAGGTCACACAGCAAGTTGGTGACAGATCTAGGACAGGAAGCAAGTTCTAGGTGTCCTGGTGCCTCACCCACCTCCTGTGCTCCCCTGGTCTGCTCAGCTATTGTGGCACTCTGGGGTAACATGGCTGGCGCCTCCTGTTTCTAAATCACCCAACATAGATTTAGGGCACCATTCCTCTTAAATAACTACAGCTGCCCTGACTCACAGCCCACCATGCACAGGCTATACATCCAGTGTGTCACGTGGTCCACATGGCAATCTTCAGAGGAGGCCACTATAACCCAGCTTCTAGCTGAGGAAACACTGGCTCAGAGAGCAAAGCTCCAGTGCAGTAAGAACCAGCACTGTACCTCAGGTTTTTGAGTCCAAAGCCCCATCCCTGTTTTTTCCCTTTTTTGGTTTTTCGAGGTAGGGTCTCACTCTAACTCAGGCTGACCTGGAATTCACTAATGTAGTCTCAGGTGGCCTCCAACTCATAGTGATCCTCCTACTTCTGCCATCTGAGTGCTAGGATTAAAGGCGTGTACCACCACACTCACCTCTCCTCTATTTCTTCTTTTTAAAATTTATTTATTTGTTTATATTTGTGGCAGGGTCTCATTCTAGCCCAGGATGACCTGGAATTCACTATGTAGCCAGGCTGGTGTTGAACTCACAATGATCCTCCTCTCCTAGCCACCTGTGGGCTGGGATTATAGACATGTACCACCATGCACAGCTCTTTATTTCTTTGGGATAGGGTCTTGCTATGTAGCCCAGGATGTGGTGGTTTTTCTGCCTCAGCCTCTTTAGTACTGTGGTCATAGGGATGTGACGCCATGCCCAGCACAAGCTCCAGTTCTTTCCAGTACACTTCCTGGCTTTCCCACCTGCAGCCTCCATCCTGTGCTTTTGATCCCTTTGTTTTTCTGAAGTACAGTGTTTTTTGGAGAAAAGATGGCCAAGAAATCATTTGTAAGCACATTCCTGTGCCCATTAATCTTCCAGCCCTCCCAGGCCCAGAATCTTCTCAGCATTCCCACCTGATCATGGTCAATATCAGCATCTCCTGTGATCACAATTCTCTTTTCAATCCGAGTCTCTGAAATACCACCTTTTACAGTCTGTAACCAAAGGAAGGGGCCATATGAAATTAGCAATACAACAGGAAAATAAAATAAAACAAAGACAAAACAGCTCAGATTATTCTGAAAGATATACTCTAAATATTTGATTCCTGTGTGCTTGTGTGTGTGTGTTTTGAGAGGTCTCACTACATAGATCAGCTACCAAGTACTAGGACTACAGAGTGTATATCCACTCCAACACAGGGTGGGGATCCACATCAGGTTTTAATCTGATGTTGGTACTGCATTCAACAGCTTCTTACCACCTCTTCAACATCTTGGTAGGACCTGATACAATGAGCAAACTTGCTCCCTCGGGTCTCTAGGATCTTTTTTTTTTTTTTTTTTTTTTTTTTTTTTTTAGGGTAGAGGTAGGATCTTTTTTTTCGAGAGGAAAAACATGAGAGATAAAGTGATTTGCCCAAGGTCACACAGCAAGTTGGTGACAAGCTGACCTGGAATTCACTATGGAGTCTCAGGGTGGCCTGGAACTCTCGGCAATCCTCCTACCTCTGCCTCCAGAGCGCTGGGATTAAAGGCGTGCATCACCACGCCCGGCAACACTAGGATCTTTGATACAATGAACAGCAAGACACAGTTCTCTCTACTTGTTCCTTTATTTCTTCTAAATGTCCAGAAGTCCAGCAAGTGAAAACAAGTGTTTCACTTTGTTCATCTATATATTTTCTTTGATTATGTTCAAGATGGAAAACAAATCAGAAGACTATGAACAAGAATGTCACACAGCTTGAAACTGGGAGCTTCTATTTTAAAGCACTTTCATATTATTAATGTCAAAAGATCCTCAAATAATCTCCTAAAGTGGGGGTGGTTTCCATGACAGATAAAGAAAACCAAGACCTAGACACATTACATAGCTGGCTCTCTGTCATCTGTGTGTTATGACAGAACATATATCTGCCCCCACCCCCATGTAAGATGAGCATAGTGGCTCATGCCTATAATCTTAGCACTTGGGAGACTGAGGCAAGAGGATCGCTGTGGGTTTGAGGCCAGCCTGGGCTATAGAAACCCTATCTCACGGCCTGGCATGGTGGTGCATGCTTTTAACCCCAGCAGTTGGGAGGCTGAGGTAGGAGGATCACAGTGAGTTTGAGGCCACCTGAGACTCCACAGTGAATTATAGATCATCCTGGGAGAGAATGAGACCTTACCTGAAAAACCAAACAAACCAAAAAACTCTCACAAAAAACCCAAAACAAAATAGAAACCCTATCTCAAAGAGGTGAGGGGAGTGCACTTTCTTACAGCAAACTTGGATTGCCTCTGGGAATAATTCCAGTTCAGGACATTTTGTCCCCATTCTCTACATTCTAATAAGTCTAGTATTTCAACTTCAAATAGTTTACATGACCTCACTTCAGAGTATGACATAAAAATTATTTATCTAGGGCTGGAGAGATGGTTTAATGCTTAAGGCACTAGCCTGAAAAGCCAAGGGATCCAGGTTTGACTCCTCAGGACCCAAATAAGCCAGATGCACAAGGTGGCACATGTACCTGGAGTTTGTTTGTAGTGGCTGGAGGCCCTGCTGTGCCCATTCTCTCTCTCTCTCTCTCTCTCTCTCTCTCTCAAATAAATAAATAAATAAAAATATTGATCTAACCAGAGATCTGATATGGTTGTATCACAATATCACCAGTGTCTGGACTTTAGCTGACTCTGTGTGCACACACAGGATTTAGAGGGGTGCAGTTATTTTCATAAAGAATATGTTCAGCAAGTGCTATACCCCTGAGCTATACCCTCAGCCCCAGCTGACTTTCAACCTCATCTCCACAGCAACATAGACAGGCAGATGTATAAAAGAGTGGCTCCACGTGGCTTTATGGGTCTACTACCCAGGCAGGGAGACTCTTGGGCTTATTTCTAGTGAAAACAGGGCCTTTCCATTGGGGACACTTGGAATAGTCTGGCTCAGTAGGGATGGAGGTGACAACTTTCGTTTGTGGGCACGTATCCCACTTTCCCTGGGGCGGCAGCAAGCTCGGCAGGTCCCTGCTCTGTTACCTTGGTTATCTGAGTCGTGGTAGTGCTGCTTGTAGTCTCAGATGTAATGGTCTGAGCTGTCAGCAAGACTCCTGGGTCCAAGTCCCCATTGCTGTCATCAGTCTGCAGAAGAAAGCACAAGTCATCATCCTGCAGGGTGCCGTGCGTACAGATGCTGCACATTCTCCAGACCAGGCCAAGCCAGAACTCACTCGGTAGCCCCAGGCTAGCCTCGAACTCCCCTCCCCTCACAGTGATCCTCCAACCTCAGCCTTTCAGAGTGCTGGGATTACAGGCATACACCACCCCTGGTTTTCACCTTACATTCTAATGCAAAAATAGAACCCCCTTATAGTAACCTCTTAATTTATTGCTTAGGTATAAAACTCCTAGAAAAAAGTTGGATAAGCCGGGCATGGTGGTGCATGACTTTAATTCCAGCACTTGGGAGGCTGAGGTAGGAGAATTGCCATGAGTTCGAGGCCACCCTGAGACTACATAGTGAATTCCAGGTCAGCTTGAGCTAGAGTGAGCCCTACCTTAAAAAAAAAAAAAACCAAAAAAAAAAAAAAGTTGGGTAAATAGTTTCCTTAGCACTAGATTGATGAGCTCAGAAAAAGGAGGCAGAGGGGGCGGAAGGGGTAGCTTAACAGTTAAGGCGGTTGCCTGCAAAGCCAAAGGACCCAAGTTTGATTCCCCAGGACCTATGTTAGGCAGATACAGATTTTATTTTGGTTCTGGAGTTCGTCTGTAGTGGCTGGAGGCCCTGGCATGCCCATTTTCTCTCTCCACCCCTCCTTCTCTGTCAAATAAATAAATAAAAATAAAATCAAAAAGGAGGCAGAAATATGGCCCAGGTTTGACAAGTGACAAAGTTACACACAAGTACAGCATCATATAGTTCACCAAAGGCTTTTTTTTTTTTTTTCTTGGCTTTTTGAGGTAGGGTCTTGTAGCTCTGGAATTCACTATGTAGTCATGCCTCATGCTGGCCTTGAATTCACAGTGATCCTTCTACCTCTGCCTCCCAAGTGCTGGGATTAAAGGCATGCACCACCACACCTGGCTTCACCAACAGATTTTAAAACATCTTTATTCATGCTCACACTGGTCCTGTGAAATTAGGAAGGACAGAGACTGACATCCTCCACCAAGAAAACTCAGGCCCAGGGAGGAATGATTTGCCTGAGGACACAAAGCTACTATGTGGCAGTTATGCGCCACCCTCCTACCCCCAGGTAATATCATGCTCTAGCCCAGGCTGACCTGGCCTCAGACTCACAGCAATCCTCCTATATCAGCCTCCCGAACCTAGCAGAGAGAGAGAGAATGGGCACACTAGGGCCTCCAGCCACTGTATCTGGGTACTGGGGAATCAAACTTGGGTTGTCAGTCTTTACAGGCAATGCCTTAACTGCTAAACCATGTCTCTAGCACCACACCCATACCACATTTCTTTTTTTTCTTCTTTTTTTTAAATGGTTTTTCAAGATAGGGTCTCATTCTAGATCAGGCTGACCTGGAATTCACTATGTAGTCTCAGGGTGGCCTCAAACTCATGGTGATCCTTCTACCTCTGCCTGGGATTAAAGGCATGTGCCACCACGCCTGGCTACCACATTTCTTTATACTGTTCAAGACAGGAAACATCAGCTCTTGGTGGCTAAGGCTTGGGTAGATTGGATCATAGGTAAAGCTTTCCAGAAAAAGGGAAGATCCTTCACTCACAGGGCCAATTATGGAGCAGGTTCAGTGTTTAACTAGGACACAGAACAGACAAGAAACTTCTTGTTTGGAAACGGAATTGCGTGCCAGCTGAGACAGTAATGGGCTGTGGAACCTTGAAAAAGTTCTGCCTTCTCTGAACCATAGTTCTCCCTCTTATCTTTCTTTTTTTTTATTTTTCTATTTTTATTTATTCATTTGAGAGACAGAGAGAGAGAAAGAGAGAGGGAGAGAGAGAGAGAGAGAGAGAGAGAGAGAGGGAGGGAGGGAGGGAGGGAGGGAGGGAGGGAGGGAGAATGGGCACCCCAGGGCCTCCAGCCACTGCAAACAAACTCCAGACGCACGTGCCCCCTTGTGCATCTGGCTTATGTGGGTCCTGGGGAATAGAACCAGGGTCCTTTGGCTTTGCAGGCAATTGCCTTAATCTCTAAGCCAGCTTTCCAGTCTCTTTCTTTTCTTTTATTTTCCCTTCCTTTTCTATCCTCCCCTCTCCTTCTTTCTGAGATAGGGTCTCACTCAGATGGTCTTCAACTCCTGATTCTCCTGCATCTATCCCCCAATTGCCAGGATCTTAGTGGTTTTCTCATCTATAAGGCCATACTGTAGTAATGTGCTGTCTGTGCCATTGCTGTAAATCTGCATGCCAGGAGTGCTTACTGCAGAGCCTGTGTCTGCCTCCTGACCATCCCTACTCTCTTTTCTGTCTCTGAAGAAGGTAGAAAATGGAAGCGATACTGTTATGGTTGTCTATTTTTCCACATGGAGTCTCTTCCTTGATCCTCTTACCAATGTTTCCTCAAAATGATACCATGGTTTTACCAATTGTATATAAATGTCTGCTTATCCAATTACCCAGAAATTTCAATATTGTTTATTCAAGATAAGTAAAATGTCCACAAAAGAATGTTTATAGCTTTATTCAAATTTGCCCCAACTGGAATGAACTAAAGTGTTCATCAAGAGATTAAACAATAGGGGCTGGGGAGATGGCTCAGCAGGTAAGAGTGCTTGCTGTGCAAGCATGAGGACCTGAGTTTGATCCCTAGATAAAAGGCTGGATGTGGCCACACATGGCTGTAACCCCAGTGCTGAGAGAATTGCTGGAGCTTCCAGGTCAGCCAAGTCTAACAGAAAAACAGTGAGCTCCAGGCCCAGTGAGAAACTCTGTCTCAGGGAAGTAAGGTGGAAGAGCAATCGAGGAAGACACCTGGCATCCACCTCTGCCCTCACACACATGCACATGGGACACATGCACCTGCGCACATGTGCGTACACTGTGTGTGTGCACGCACACACATACAGAAAGGTAAAATGACAATTGTGGTGTAATCCATCTAACAAAATACTGTTCAGGAATAAATATAAGTGGTTATCAGCCAGATAATAGAAAATAGAAATAGTTACATTAAACAAATTAATAATTACAACAGTAAGCCAGCCAAGGTGGCACATGACTGTAATCCCATCACCCAGGAGACTGAGGCAGGAGGACCATCAATGGGAGGCTGGCCTGGTGTACATAATAAGACTGCAGCTAAAAAACAAACAAACAAAAAACCATAGCCAACCAATGCATGTTGCCTATTATGTGCTGGGCACTTGGGAAGCATGTTATGTATATATATTCATACAATTCTCACAACAACCCTATGAGGTAGAAATGTTGGCCAAGTTTTTTTATTTTTTTACAAATGATGAAACTGAGGCAGAGGACAATCTATTAATTTGACAGGACACTAGAAAGTGATGGAACAGGTTCAAAACCAGGATATCAGTCACTACTCTTTCATGCAATACATCTCTGTATAACATCAATGATAATCAGCTTATGGTTAAATCAAGTCAGATTTGAAACAATGAAACATTTTACACAGCTACTATGTACTAAGAAAATATTATCTTTATTTCAATAATGTTAGAAACGCACTTTCTAGAAGAGAAAACAAAAGCTCAAAGAAATTAAGTGACTTGCCCAAGGTAAAAAAAAAAAAATACTAGTAAGTATAGGCTGGGAGATGGTTTAGTGGTGAAGGTATTTGCCTGTGAAACCTAAGGACCCAGGTTTGATTCCTCAGTACCCACCTAAGCCAAATACACAAGGCAGTGCATGCATCTACAGTTTGTTTGCAGTGGCTGGAGGCCCTGGAACACTCATTTTCTATCTGTCTCTCTCTCAAATAAACAAATAAAATATTTAAGACATCCTACCTTGGGAAAAAAAACCCCACCAAAACTAGTAAGTGTTATAATTAATATCTAAATCTGCTGGGCATGGTGGTACACACCTTTAATCCCATCACTCAGGAGGCAGAGGTAGGAAGATCATTGAGTTCAAGGCCACCCTGAGACTACATAGTGAATTCCAGGTCCCCCAAAACAAAGAACAACAAAAAAGATCTAAATTTAATTCCAAAACCCATGGGTTTTGTCTAGCATGTCTTGTTAACTTTGTATTTCTCTTAAGTGTTAGGATACACACATACACACTTACACACACACATATACATACATACGTGTGTGTATGTGTATTTGGTTTCCTTTTGATTTTATTTTGGTTCATCCTTATACCACCCCTTATCTCCCTTACCCCCTGGTCCCCATCCCTGTTTAACCCTTTTACTACTTATAACCCTATGTCACATGTGTTATACTAACCCTTCACAAATCTCTCTTCTCCCATGGCCCTTCCTGGACTCTTGAGACACTCAATCCAATTTATACTCACTAATCTATAAATTCAAAGCCAGGATCCATATGGTGAGAAAGAACATGGGGCATCTGTATTTCTGAGTTAGTATACCTCCCTCAGTCTGTGCTTTTCCAGTTTCATGCATTTTCCTGCAAATTTAATTTTCCTTTGCAGTTGAATGAAACTCCATTGTGTATGTATACCACATGTTCATAACCCTTTTATCAGTTGATGGTATCTAAGCTAATTCCATTGTCTAGCTATTGTGAATACAGCAGCAATAAATATGGCTGAGCATGTATCTCTGAAGTATAGAGTCCTTAGGGTATATGCCCAGCCATAGCTCATAAGGTAGCTCTATTTTTAGCTTATTTATTTATTTGTTTATTTATTTATTTATTTTTGAGGCAAGCCCAACAGACTGGCCTTTTTTTTTTTTTGGTTGATTTTTATTTATTTGAGAGGGACAGATAAAGATAAAGAGGCAGAGAGAGAGAGAGAATGGGCGCACCAGGGCCTCCAGCCACACTGCAAACAGTGTGGATGCATCCAGAAGTGTGTGCCCCCTTGTGCATCTGGCTAACATAGGTCCTGGGGAATCGAGCCTCGAACTGGGGTCCTTAGGCTTCACAGGCAAGTGCTTAACCGCTAAGCCATCACTCCAGCCCCAGACTGGCTTTTTTTTTTTTTTTTTAATGAGAGAAAGAAAATATTGGTGTGCCAGGGCCTCCAGCCACTGTAATTGAACTCCAGATAGATGCACCATCTTGTGCACATATGCAACCTTGTGTGTTTGTATCACATTGTGGTCTGGCTTACTGGGACCCAGAGAGTGAAACCTGGGTCCTTAGGCTTCACATGCAAGTGCCTTAACTGCTACGGCATCTCTCCAGCTCCTTCCATACTGATTTTTATCAGGCTGCACTAGTTTGCATTCCCACAAACAGTAAATAAGTTTTCCACACTTACCAGCATTTTTTGTATTTTTTTTTTTGGATGCTAGCCATTCTGATTGGAGATAGAATCTCACAGTAGTTTTAATTTGCGTTTCTGATTGCTTGTTTGTTTTTCTAATGTTTCCTTTTCTTTAATAATTTAAAAAATATTTTATTCATTTACTTATTTGAGAAAGAGATAATAAGAATGGGTACACCCGAGCCTTTAGCCACTGCAAACAAACTTCAGACCCATGTGCTATCTTGTGCATTTGGCTTATGTGGGTACTGAGACTCAAACCTGGGTCCTTAGGCTTTACAGGCAAGAGCCTGAACCACTAAGCCATCTCTCCAGCCTCTGATGTTTCCTTTTTTGAATTCTTTGATTATTCCAACTATTAATACTCTCTATCAGAAATACAGTTGGCAAAGATTTTTATACATAAGTACACTGCCTCTTTACTCAATTGACCATTTCCTGTGTTGTACAAAAGCTTTTAAATTTTATTCAATTTGTCATTTGTTGACCTTATTTCCTAAGTGACTGGAGTCCTATATAGAAAATCCTTACCTATATATATCATGTAGTGTACTCACTATGTTTTCATAGTTTCAGAATTCCAGGACTCACATTGAGTCTTTAATCCATATGGAGTTGAGCTTTTTTGCTTTTTTTTTAAGAGAGGGGGTGGGAGAGAGAGAGAATTGGCATGCTAGAGCTTCAGCCACTGCAATTGAACTCCAGACACTTGCACCACCTAGTGGGCACGGGCGACCTTGTGCTTGCCTTACTTTTGTGCATCTGGCTTACGTGAGAACTGGAGAGTTGAACATGGGACCTTAGACTTTGCAGGCATGCTCCTTAATCGCTAATCCATCTCTCCAGCCCTGGAGTTTAGTTTGTTTTTTTTTTTTTTGAATTTTTATTTTTATTTTTAAAAAATTTTTATTAACATTTTCCATGATTATAAAATATATCCCATGGTAATTCCCTCCTTCCCCACCCCCACACTTGGGTTTAGTTTTTAAAAAAGTTATTTATTCCACTCTGGAAATATTTTCAAGGCAGGGTTTCACTCTAGCCTAGCTTGACCAGAAACTCACCATATAGCCCCAGGCTGGCCTTGAACTCATGATGATCCTCTTACCTTAGCCTTCCAAGTGCTGGGACTAAAAACAGGTGCCACCATGCCCAGCTTGGTAGGATATTTCTTAAAATTTTTAATAACATTATATTTATTTATTCATTCATTTATTTGAGAGGGAGAGAGAAAAAGGCAGAGAGAGAGAATGGGCATGCCAAGGCCACTGCCATTGAAAATGAACTCCAGATGCATGTGCAACCTTGTGCATCTGGCTTACATGGGTTCTGGGGATTGAACTTAGGTTCTTTGGCTTTGTAGGCAAGTGCCTTAACTACTAAGCCATCTCCCCTGCCCTTGGTAGGATATTTTTAAGTGACTGTACCCGTTTTCATTTTTTATAGTAGTTATACTCAAACCACATAGGTTTTTGTTTGTATGGCTCTAACTTTGAAAACAATTTTTTTTGAGTCTTTTTTTTCTTCAACTGAGGATTTTGTACATACTAACTAAGTGAGCTCAGACACCCCCTTCCAGTCCTTTTTCTTTTTCTTTTCCCCTGCTTCCCTCCTACCTTTTCTTTTAATTTTGAGATATGTTCTCACTAAGTTGTCCAGGCTGGCCTACAACTTAAGATCTTCCTACCCCAGTTTCTTGAGTAGCTGGAACTTTAGGCCTTTACATCCAGGCCTGGCTAAGGGTTTTTGATGTGTATATGCTACAAAGTTTAAACCCTTCAAACTGGTATACAGTGAAGTCATTTTCCCTCCCACTCCAAATTCATAATTTCAGTCTCATTCATTCATCAGAACCCACCACACTTGTTCTTTGACAAATTATATATTTATGTGTGTGTGTGTATCCTATTTTGATTATGTAGACCCTCTCGTAGTTCCCTCCCATTGAACCCGTTATGCTTTCCACCAATTGTAGATACACCACTGAAAAGAATGACTCTCCCTTCTCCAGAAGTCACTAAGTACTAGTAGCTCCTCAGGGAGGAACGTACTTTTTTGTTTGTTTGTTTGTTTGTTTTTAAAGTAAGGTTTCACTCTAGTCCAGGCTGACCTGGAATTCACTCTGTATTCTCAGGGTGGCCTCAAACTCACAGCGATCCTCCCACCTCTGCCTCCCACGTGCTGGGATTAAAGGTGTGTGCCACCATTTCCAGCGAGGAACACACTTTTTTTTTTTTTTTTCATTCAGCTTCATTTTATTAGCTAAGGTCTCTTTATATAGCACAAGCTGGTCTCAAATTCACAATACTCATACCTCAGTCTCCCAAGTGCTGGGACTATTGGTATATACCACTGTGCGTGTGGTTCACATTTGCTATTTTATTCTACTTTTATTATTTGGAATATCTATCCAGTGAGAGTATACTGCTACTCAAGCCTCCCCATATATAGCTCTTACATACCTGGCTACATATACTGCTGTTTTCCTGTCCACAAATAGTAGTATATGATTCACATTACACTGTACCATACTTGCTCATTCTCAATTTTACCATGTAGATGGTTCTCATCAGAAGTCACACAGAGTTACCTCAATTGGATGTTCCATAACTTATTTAAGCAGCTCTCTACTGACGGACAACTAGGTTGTTTCCATGGTAGTGACAATTTAAAGGGACTCATTCCTTCCCATGCAAGTCATTCTTTCCTACATCCTCAGGCCAATAATGTGCTCAATCACAAAACAATTTTTGTTTCCTTTCTTTTTCAGTTCCCTTCACTGCCAAGCCCTACTCATTAGCGTTTCTTCATTTCTCAATCTTTCTCTTCTCATTCCCTAAGGCTACACTGCAGTTCTTTATAATCATTCCCCAGATCTGCCGTAGTCATAATCCTGTCTTTAGGCCTCTCCTTACTTTAATGTATTCAGCACATAGCTTTAAAAGTCATCTTTTTAATTATGCTACTTTATTACCACCACTAAAAGACTTGTCATTTACCAAATTCCAAATTCATACTGGTACTGAGAAGTGGGATCACTGCTGCTAGAAATCTGACTATGTGGCTTTTGGCCTTTTCAAGCTGATTTGTGAAAGGAATGTGAAAGGATTTGAAACCTTGGCCTAACAGATGCCTTGCAGGGCTGTAAGTACAGCTTGATGGATCACTCTGGTCAGAGTTGAAACACCTGAATGCAGTAAGAACGTTTGGCTTATGAGGGTGAGAGAGAACTTTGTCAAGACTGTGCTAGAAGCAGTTTGTGTGAGAAGCTTGCTGTTATGCTTGTGTCCTGAGAACTTGTGCAGGGTTGTATTGCATAGAGATGGACTGGTGTAAGCAGAGGGATATGGCACAGAAAAAAAAATGAAATCTTTGGACCAAAAGTGCTACCCATTCAGCTACAATTGTTTGAGAGATTATAACCATTGAGATTGGGCCAGCTGACCTGTATTAGGACAAAAGGAAGAATGCACTCTTTGGAAGGGGCCTGCATGCTAAAGGAGGGTCCTGTTCTTCATAGTCTGCTTTATTCCCCCCTGGATTAACAAACTGGCAGCCCACCTTGTATTATGGAGTACAACAGATGCAGAAAAGAGAGGGTCACTGAAATTGCAACAGTTTTGTATTTTGGAAATGGCCAGCAGCTTGTTGTATTACCTGCGTGGAGACCCAGTAAAGATGCCAGGACTATGGGATGGTTGCCAAGTAGAGCTGTCGGCACAGGATGAAGTTTTCTGGGACTGTGAGTAGCCTAGCTAGAGGGGCAGAATTGGAACTCCAGAGACTCATCACTGGTTAGAGTTGTTGGACTTGGAATTACAGAGTTTGATGTTTGCCCTGGTTGTTTTAAATTTTGTATTGGTTAAATATTTCTTTGCTATGCCCAGTGCCATCTTTTGCAGTGTGAATATTTATTCTGTGCCATTATGGCTTTGGAGGGGACTTTTTGGTATTATGACTCAGTTAAAAGACCTTGGACTATGGGGATGTTTGAACATCATTGAGATTGATAAAAACTATGGTAAATTTTAAAGTTAGACTGAATGCATTGCATTTTACATCATGTATGATTATCAGTTTATGGGGGCCAGGTGTGGAATGTGGTGGTTTGATTCAGATGTCCCCATAAATTTAAGTGTTCTGAATGTTAGACCCTCAGTTGGTGGCAATTTGGGAATTGAAGCCTCCTGCAGGCAGTGTATTGTTGGGGGTAGGCCTATGGTTATTACAGCCAGCTTCTCCTTGCCAGTGTTTGGCACACCCTCCTGTTAGTGATGTCCACCCTCTACTCATGCCATTGCTTTCTCCTTCCATGACAGAGCTTCTCTTAGAGCCTGTAAGCCAAAATAAACCTTTTTTTTCCCCCACAAGCTGCTCTTGGTCAGGTGTTTCCTGCCACCAATGTGAACCTGACTGCAACAGTACTCTAGACCAAGTGAGACAGAACGGGGAAGCATACAGTCTGAAGACACCAAGTGCCATGCAGATATCCTTTCACCTAATGCTTTTCCCAATCTTGCAACAGAAGGCACTATTGTCTCTAACTTAGAGCCAGAGATTGGCAGTCTGTTTAACTAACTAGTAGCTACCTGGCTGAGCTAGGATACAAATTCCATCTGTCTTATCGTAAAGCACATGCTGTCACCTTCCATGTGATGCTGTTTATGAAATGTGCTAATACCATCCAGATCATGGGGATATAAAGATGAACTGAGATCCATGTGAAAGCATCCAGCCAGAGCTGCATATGGCTGCCTCCTTGGCACCACGAAGGCCTCAGTCAAAATATCAACTCAGAGCTGGGACATATATCTCAGTGGTATAATATACTTGAGGGCTTGAGACTCTAGGTTCTATACTCAGTATCATTTAAAAAAATCACTTTGGGCTGGAGAGATAGCTTAGCGGTTAAGGCACTTACCTGTGAAACCTAAGGACCCATGTTCGACTCTCCAGGTCCCATGTAAGCCAGATGCAAGGTGATGCAAGTGTGCAAGGTTGCACATGCTCACTAGGTGGCGCACATGTCTAGAGTTTGATTATAGTGGCTGGAGGCCCTGGTGTGTCAATTCACTCTCTCTTTCACTCTCACTCCCACTCTCACTTTCTCGCATAAAAAAAAAGGCCAGTCTGTTGGGCTTGCCTAAAAAATAAAGTCACTTTTATCCAGGTATGGTGGTATATGTCTATAATCCCAGCACTCAGGAGGCTGAGGCAGGAGCACCCCAAGGTCTAGACCAGCCCAGGCTATATAGCAAGTTAAAGGAAAGCCTCGGTTACATAACGAGATTCTGTTTGAAAAATACCACACACAATATTCTTTATCTCTGGTGCTGGGGATCAAACCCAAGCCAGTGTTCTACCACTGAGATACAGCTTCAGCTCCTTTTTATTATTATTATTATCTACCTTATTTAGGTTTCATTAAAGCACTTTTCAGCATCTGAAACTAACTTATACATTTATTTATGGGTCATTGTTTTTGTGGGGTTTTTTTTGTTGTTGTTTTTGAGACAAGGCTTTATAAGGTAGAAATGTGCTAACTTCAAACTCATGATCCTCCTGCCTCTACCTCCCAGTGCTGAGATTATAGATGTGGGTATGCATGTCTGTTTGTTCTTTTCCCTGCCTCTCTCTCCTTACGAAAATGTACCCTATAGAGAATAGGGACTGAGTCTATCTCTAACACTATCTTAGTTTAATATACAAATACTTAATACATACTTGTTGCCAAGATGAATTAACAGCTCAGTTTATATATTCTCCAGTAGGAATAACTTTTGCCTTTTGTATATAAAGATAAACAATTCAACAGAATTTAACTTCCACTCTACTCAAATTACCAAAAAGGAAGTAGAAGTTTCACTGAAGCAGAAAGTAAAGTTAAAAAATAAATTATTAAGCCAGCCAATTGGTCTGCTTATCTCAATGTGTTTCTGCAGAAATGTAGAGAGGTAGCAATACTCACACCATGTTATGAGCCTTAAGGACAGCTGAGGTCTTTAAGATCCCTGAAAATGGCTACAATACCTTAATGTTGAATTCCAGGTCAGCCTGGGCTAGAGTGAAACCTTATCTTGGAAAAGCCAAAAAAAAAAAAAAAAAAAAAAAAAATCTTACGCCCTTAACTCAATACTATGAAGCAGGCACCAACATAAATGGCATCAAAAGGCAATGAAGGCTCAGGGATGTTTCATGGCTTGTCTCAGTGGGAATATGGAGGAGTTGGGGCCGGGACTCAAGCTTGTTTCATGTTTCAAGCCCATGTTCTTAGCCATTATACTAGAGTAACTTTCCCAAATGACTTGGGTACAGCTAAGTAATCAGATCCAGGATATTTTGTCTGCTTCCTTGCTTTTTTGTGCTGGAATTGAACTGAGTGCCTCACACTTGCCAAGCACAGGCTCTCCCACTGAGCTACACCCTCAGTCTCAACAATTTTGCTCTTTTTTTCAAATAGGGTCTCATGTATCCCAAGATGGTCTTGAAAATATAGTGAAGGATGACTTTGAGCTTCTGACCCTCTTACCTCTACTGCTTGAGTGCTAGGATTACAGGTGTGTGTCACCATGCCCAGTTTTATATGGTGCTGGGTACTGAACCTTCAGCTTCTTGCATGCTAGTCAGTCACACCACCAACTGAACTATATCCCCAGGCCCCAAGCATTTTGGGACGTCCTGGGGTCACTAATCTTTTCTCAAAAGAACTGCCCTAGAAATCAGGATATTCCTTGTAGTAAGTGAGTAGAAGCTCAGTGACGGAAGGCAATGTCTTGTTTATTCCAGTCTCTGGTTCTGAAGCATCAAAGTCCTACCTGAGCAGCCTCGTAGGTGATGGTCTTGGTCTCAGTGTGGACAATAGGGACATCTTTGGTTGGGATTTCACTTTTCATAGCATTGGCAGTATCTGAGATGGTGACAGTCTGAGTTTTCACCAGGGGAGGCTATGGAACAGTAAAGAAATAGTTACCAGAGGCTTTCTGAAGGCTGTGGAGAAGTATACTTTCTGACATTGACCTGACTGAAGTGTTAGCTTGAATCAAGTAAAAGGGGAGCTCAGTCTCTGAAGGACCATCTGCCCGAGACTTGAGCATTCCCAAGAAGACCTGACAAGGTGTCACATCATGAGGGATATTAAAAAGAAGCATTACTATAATTACTTTCATAAGCTTAATGGAAAATTATAACATCAGACAGTTTATGACTGGTGATATAAAACACTTCAGACTGACCTTCAGAATTTGAATATAAAAGTATTTGCCAAATAGGAATCACTTTCATTTGTCCCTTGCGACTGTACCATTGTAATTAAGAAAATCAGCCACATTTTCCCCACTAAGTACAAATGGTACACAAAGCAGCAGAGGCACTGGAGTGTATTTCCTTGGAATTCATTAACTTCTTTCAAATCAATGTCAGACTTTTACTTTGGATTTACTGAGAAGAAATACTTTTGGAAAACTGGAATGGTACAAAATCATTTCTACCACCACCTGGTGATTAATCTCAGAATTTCAGAAGAATGACCATTAGTGAAATGTCAAAGGCTTTCTTGTCCACCTTCCCCAAGACTGTAAGTCATCCTAAAACTACCATTTGATTGTGTTAAGGTTAAGTGGCCATCCACCTCAGTACAGGAAGTTAGTGCTTGTGATCATGGAAGCCCCTGGGGGGGGGGGTCAGTGGGAGTGGTGGGCTGACAATCTGTCTATAGTACATAAATTATTATGTGTGGTCTGAAATTTCATTTAAAAAATCAAATAGTACTTAGAAGTACTGGCAATTCTTTGAGCATGGCTCTGGAACATTTAAGGCTCCTCACCACAGAAGTCTCTATAATTCATCTCTTTTCACAGCTCATACTTGAGCAAGGAAAAGATGAACAAAAACCAGCTTCATGAAATTAAACAGCTGGAGCTAACTCCCAAGAGTTTTGTTATCAAAAGATAAAACATTTCTAGGCAAGGAGTTAACTTCTCTGAGTGAATTTCTTTCTTTTTTTTTTTTTTTTTTTTCGAGGTAGGGTCTCACTCTAGCCCAGGCTCACTTGGAGTTCACTATGGACTCTCAGGGTGGCCTCGAACTCACAGCAATCCTCCTACCTCTGCCTCCCGAGTGCTGGGATTAAAGGCGTGCACCACCACGCCCGGCTGAGTGAATTTCTTATAGCAATCAAAGGCACTACTTTTACTCTGTAACTTTGAAACAATGCAGCGAGGCCACAACTCTCACCACCATCACCATTACCACCACCACCACTACCACCTCCTCCACAAAACAGATTCTGGCCCTCTCCCACAGTCAGGTACTACCTGGAAACTTCGAATGAGGGTGGGGAACTGGTTACCCCCACCAGAGTCAAGAAATGATCCGTTTTGTTTTTCAAGGGTCTCTCCTGGTGCCACAAGTTCTTCACTACTGTCTGCCTTTTTGTCACCAAGTTGCAGCTGACAGGAAGCTGGTGTTACTGAGAACATTAAGCAATTGGCCTGTTCCTCCACTCCCATACATTCCCCATTTGGGCCTCTTGGCATCTCCTCAACATCAAGAGAGCCAGCTGCCCCCTGCTCCTTCTCTTCTGTCTCCTTGCTGCCAAAGCTCTGTGGAGACTCCGACGGGGTGGTCATCTGGCTCTTACTAGGAACTATTGACTGCTTGGGGCCCTCCCATTCAGAGGCAGGGAAGGTGGACGACACTTTTGTCACGACAGCCACCTCCTCTATGCGAATGCCATTTACACTCTACAAATGAATGAACACATACAAAAGCAAGAAGATTAGGAATAAATGGGAGAATTATAATGAATTCTGAGAATCAATAATGATTTTTAAGACGACCCTAAAATGTTAATGTTAATATAAACCAAGAATCTTAGCTCTAAAAGGTGATCAAAAGAAAATAATAAAAGCAGTATCAATAAAGCAAAGCAAAGGTGATCCAAAGTAAGTACCGCCTTCACTACACACATCATTAGCTTGAGCAGTTCCAACCGTTATTAATCTGGGAAACAATTTCAATGTGCCTTATACAGTGTCCTACACTTCATAGTCCTTTGAGCTTCGAGATATAACATACTCTTCATACGCAAAGAAGTTACTGTATCATTACTACATATGCAACTCATTATTATGCAAAGGACAATATAGCTTGTGAGTTCATCAAGACACGTTCTTAATGAGCCCGATGGAGTTAGAAAAATCTATCTTCAGACCTCGTGCCATCACACTTGCCTCTGGGGGGGGACTCCAAACCTAGACTTTGGTTGGCAAGGTGACAGGAACTGGGTACTCTAACACGGATGCACTTCAATCATAGTGCTGGTATCAAATATTCTCTCATAAAAGGGGGAAGATTTCTTTGTAAAAAATGACCAGTAGCTGAGATTTTTCTCTCCAGATGAATGGCATAACACCTCTAACTCCTGAATGATAAAAACCCAGGAAACACAGAGTTCCCTCCTGGACTAAATGCCTCTCCCCAAGGGAACATGGAATACATATATATAGCATTTAGTCATAAAATGTTACATAAACAAGTAAGAACTTGAAATTCACCATGCATTTATCTTAGTTTTTAACTAGATTTTTTTTTTTTTAGCAAATGTTTAGCAACATTGATTTTTGACTGCAAAATAAGGAGATGCTCACTCAGTGATTTAAAAGCATAATTTACTGATAAGGACCTATTATATCCCCTTTACTGACATTAGGCTTATACCTAGTATTTATGCTATTTCTTGTTTTGTCAGTTGGGTTTAAATCCATCTCTGGAATAGTCACGTTACTGAAAGCAGATTTTGGCAGGCTTTGAAAATCTTGCTTTACTCGAGGCGCTGTATGTATGCTTCATAGTTTGTAAAAAAGAGCTGCCTGTAAGGCCCTCAGCAGCAGCGGTCAGTGTAACTGCTACTCCTGTACCCGCCATGCTTGGGATTGGCTGTCCTGCCTCCACTGGGAGTTGGATTCCTGCAGCCAAGATGTCAAAGCTGTCAACTATATGCTTTTATGAGAAAGCAATGTAGCCACAGCCAGCAAGTACAAACCTCCCAGTCAGAAAAATAGTTTTAAAATAAGTATGCTGACAACTGGGGATGTGGATAATAGTAGAACATTTGTATAGCATGATCAAGGCCTTGTGTTTGAGCCTCCACACTTTAAAAATAAATAAATATGTAAACATGTACAGAGACATGGTACATTGAAGAGAATTGGGTAAGAAGATACCACTACAGTAGACGGACTTACTCCTAAAACTTAAAGTGCTCTATCTGTAGGAAAAGAAGAAGGAATAGCCACCTGTAGTAAATAAATATGAACTATTTGAAAAAGAACAATCTAACTGAAGCCAAATGTTATGGAAGGTAGGATCTAAGTGTGTTCACCAGAGGAGAGCTGTGAAGAAGCCTCTCAGTTCTCAGATCCCATAAAGAGCATTTTACCATATTACATACCACACAGGAACTTAGTAACAGAAAGGCAGTCTTTTAAGGTCTTCTGCCTTCGACTAGCTTACATATTTGAGTGCTCAAACCCTGTGATAGATATTAAAAAAAAAAAATCACTGCTGTTCCTCATCCTGAACACCAGCCTAAGCTGTGATGACTGTAAACTGATGCTCTCTTACAGACAGCCTGGAACTGAAGAACTCTGGGTCCCTTTTACTCCTCAGTAGTTTCAAATATGCAACTGAAGCTGGGCATGGTGGTGCACGCCTTTAATCCCAGCCATTGGGTGGCAGAGGTAGAAGGATTGCCAAGAGTTCAAGGCCACCCTGAGACTACATAGTTAATTCCAGGTCAGCTGGACCAGAGTAAGACCCAACCTCGAAAAACAAAAAACAAAAAAAAAACCTGAAGAGCATTTTGACCAGGTACAAGCTGAATTCAGATCAGGCAGATCTTTCATTAGCTAATTGTCAATACTACCTATCTCATATAACACTATGAAAGGTGGAACTCAGAGGTTAGTAACAGAGCTGCCTGTCTGTAGAGATCAGAGAGACAAAAAATATTTTTGCTGATAGTTTGTGGATTTCCTCACATTAAAATGTGAATAACAGGCGCCGGGCGTGGTGGCACATGCCTCTAATCCCAGCACTCAGGAGGCAGAGGTAGGAAGATAGCCATGAGTTCAAGGCCACCCTGAGACTACATAGTGAATTCCAAGTCAGCCTGAGCTAGAGTGAGACCCTACCTTGAAAAACAAAACAAAACAAAACAAACAAAAAAGTGGATAACATTTGCTTGTAGTATTCACAGAATCCAATATCTATGAAAAAGCAACATCTATGAAAAAGCTCTGGAAGTTCTAAAGTACCAGACTGGTTCATTTAATCCAACCAAATAATTAGCAGGGCACCTATAGCATGCTAAGGCTTAGGGACACAAGAACAAACTCACTGCTCTGCTATTTGCATGCTGGACTACTTTCTAGGTACTTATCTCAGAATTACTATTGAGAAAAACTGTCCAAAAACAGATAATAAAATGGGCTTTCTCAAATTGCTGTATGCTGGCCTAAACTCTGTGAACAGAATACCAAATCCACTCACATGGAGAGGACCACTAAGGCTTCTCCAAATAATCTGACCGTGACCCATCAACTAAGACCTAAGTCCCTTTTGTTGTTTGTTTGTTGAGACAGAGTCCCATTCTGTTTTTTTTTGGGGGGGGGGGCTTTTAGAGGTAGGGTCTCACTCTAGCTCAGGCTGACCTGGAATTTTCTATGTAGTCTCAAGGTGGCCTCGAACTCACAGTCATCCTCCTACCTCTGCCTCCCAAGTGCTGGGATTAAAGGCTGCGCCACTATACCCGGCTCCGTCTCATTCTGTCTGGTTGGCCTAAAACTCATTATGCAGACTAGGTTGGTCTTAAACCCATGGCAATCCTCCTGCCTCTGCTTCCCAATTGCTGGGATTACAGGTGTGCACCATCATGTCTTGGCAAGAGCCAATTTTGTGTTGGTCTGCTGAAATGATAAGTGACAGTCTGTCATCAAGAAGCTCTTTGTGAACTAAACACTGCTTAGGCCAATACCTCTTCACCCCGAGTTGTCTTATGTTGAGTCAAATTAGATTGATTCCCACCCAACCCCCAAGTATGTATAAAAGAAACCAAAGGTTAGAGCTGCAGCCTCAGTAATCCCATCTCAATGATTAGTCACTGAATACCTAATATGTGGTAATAATCAGAAATAAAAGGGAAGCGGGCAGCAAGTGGATTGGATGACTATGTATAATGCTCTCATATATGACCAAGTCAGCCTCTCTTACAAGCAAAGCACAATAATACAGATGTATGAAAATGTTCTAAATCCACTACTTCATATGCTTACTTAAAATGAATTTAAAAAATCTTCAGTGCTGGGCTAGAGAGATTGCTCAGTGAGTGAAGTGCTTGCCTGCAAAGCCTAAGGACCAGAGTTAGACTCCCCACTGCCCACATGTAGCCAGATGCACAAAGTGTATGCATCTGGAGACCATCTATAGTAGCTGGAGGCTCTGGTGCCCTCATTCTTTCTGTTGCTCTTCTGTCTATCTTTGCTTGTAAATAAATACAATTTTTAAAAAATCTGAAGTACTTAGAAAGGTATGCTTAAAAATACCTAAAACAGTGTTTTATTTGGCCAGATGCATTATCTAGATCAGCATTTAATTTCTTTTACTAGTAAGATAAGAGGAACACTAATACTATTTAACCATGCAGCAGGGGCTGGGCTAGTTACTTCAACATGCTGCCTGCCTTCCTCCCTCTTGTCTTTCTTTCCTTCTTCCCTCCCTCTTTTCCTTCCTCTCTCCTCCTTCCCCTCTTGCCCTTTCATTTCCTTTCTTTATTTTTGAGGTAGTATCGCACATGGTAGCCAAGGCTGAACTAGAACTTGAGGCAATCCTACTGCCTCAAGGCATGAGCTACCATATTTGGCTTCTATTTAATTCTTTTTATTTCTTTGTGCCCCCCCCCCCCACCCGCCGAGGTAGGTTCTCACACCAGCCCAGACTGACCTGGATCTTACTCCATAGTCCTAAGGCTGTCCTCCAACTCACAGTGATTCTCCTACCTCTGCCTCCCAAGTGCTGGGATTAAAGATGTGTGCCACCATGCTTGGCTCCAATTAATTCTTTACAATCTTACTTTATGAATAGTCATTTTCCTTATTTTATCTCATTTTTTTATGTTTTGGTTTTTCAGAGTAAGGTCTTACTCTACCCCAGGCTGACCTGGAATTCACTATGTAGTTTTAGGCTGGCCTTAAACTCTTGGTGATCTTCCTACCTCTGCCTCCCGAGTACTGGGATTTAAGGCGTGCACCACTATGCCTGGCTCATTTCCCTCATTTTAAAGATGAAAGATTAGATCAAATAAGTGAGAATTAGGGTTTACATTCAGGCTTTTCTCTGATTCTAAGTCCTCCTCTTCCCATGGTACCAGAAAGTATTTCAAGCTGGACATGTCTGATTATGCTCAAAAGAATAAACATCAAATCACACTCTAAATTTGAGAAGGACAATGAACGTCCAAAGAACTCTTAGCAGAATCTTTTTTTTTTTTTTTGGTTTTTCAAGGTAGGGTTTTGCTCTAAGCCCAAGTTGACCTGGAACTCACTCAGTAGTCCCAGGCTGGCCTCAAACTCACATAAATCCTCCTACCTCTGCCTCCCTAGTGCTGAGATTAAAGATGTGTACCTCTATACCTGGCCAGAACCTATTCTTAATGGCTGACATTACATTTTTATTTATTTACTTATTTTTCAAGATATCTTTATTTATTTTCAGGCAGAGAGAAATAGAGAGAAGAGAGAAAGACAGAATGGGTGCACCAGAGCCTCCAGCCACTGCAAACAAACTCCAGATGCATGTACCACCTTGTGCATCTGGCTTTATATGGGTACTGCGGAATCGAGCCTGGGTTTTACAGGGAAGCACCTAAACAGCTGAGCCATCTCTCCAACCCTGACACTACATTTTTTTTTTTTTAATTTATTTTTGTTCATTTTAATTTATTTAAGAGTGACAGACAGAGAGAGAAAGAGGCAGAGAGAGAGAGAGAATGGGCGCACCAGGGCCTCCAGCCACTGCAAACGAACTCCAGACGCGTGCGCCCCCTTGTGCATCTGGCTAACGTGGGTCCTGGGGATTCGAGCCTCGAACAGGGGTCCTTAGGCTTCACAGGCAAGCGCTTAACCGCTAAGCCATCTCTCCAGCCCCACATTTTTATTTTTTGTTTTTGTTTTTCAAGGTAGTGTCTTGCCCAGGATGTACTGGAATTCACTATGTAGTCTCAGGGTGGTCTTGAACTCACAATAATCCTCCTAGCTCTACCTCCTGAGTGCTGGGATTAAAGGCAGGTGCCACCATGCCTGGCCTGACATTACATTTTTGTTTTTATTTTATTTATTTATTTATTTTAGTTTTTCGAGGTAGGGTCTCACTCCAGCCCAGGCTGACCTGGAATTCACTATGGAGTCTCAGGGTGGCCTCGAACTCACAGTGATACTCCTACCTCTGCCTCCCGAGGGCTGGGATTAAAGGCGTGTGCCACCACGCCCGGCTTCATTTTTATTTTTTTTAAATATTTTATTTATTTATTTGAGAGAGAGAAAAAAAGAGAGAAAGAGAAAGAGGCAGATAGAGAGAAAGACAGAATGGGCATGCCAGGGCCTCTAGCCACTGCAAACAAACTCCAGATGCATGCACCCCCTTGTGCATCTGGCTTATGTGGGTACTGGGGAATCAACTGGGGTCCTTAGGCTTTGCAGGCAAATACCTTAACCGCTAACCCATTTTCTAAGCCCTGACATTACATTTTTAAGTATAAGAAGATTGAAAAGACAGAAAACAAGGTGATACAGTCTCATGACATTTAATACCCAGAATTTGGCGTATGATTTATCAGTGAAGAACTTATACTGACAGTGTAGTTGCCTTTGGCTACTACCATCAGTAAGGGACACTGGGTTACATAAGACTGCACAACTGCATTAATACCAAGTTTGCCTGGAGACATGGAAGGGATCTTACCAGGAATGTGAATTGATACATGGCTGTGTTTGCACAGCCATAGTGGCAAAACGGCAACATTAAGACTTAAGTGATTCAGAGATTTTGGTGTAGGTATGACTTATATAGACTTCTGGGAGCTACAGGAAGAAATGGGCTACAATTGGCCAGTTGCCTAGACAAGAGTCTGCAGTGATATCCAGTTGGTTTCAAGGATATGAAAAGGAAGGCTATTGAACAAACATTTAGTTAAACAGGAACATCATGAAGGTTATTAATCACATTTATAAAGTCAATGGGTTCTGAGGTGGAGGCAAGAGATCAGAAGTTCCAGGCCATCCTCAGCTACATACAAAGTTAAAGGCTAACCTGGGCTACCCATGTCATTCTCACCCTGCTCCCCACTCCCCCCAAAAAAACCAACTTCTCTTAACTATGAGAACTCAGTACTTTTTGTTTTATTGGGGGAAAAAAATCCAATGGATCTCTTTTTCTAAAAGTTTTCTCTTGAAAACCATTTGTTCAAAGGATGTGCCCTGGTGAGTCATAAATCTTGAAACCCTGTGTATATATGTACCCTGTGTGTGTGTACGTGTGTATGTATGTGTGTATATGTGCCCTATGCATATATTGTATTGCTGTGTTTGTACGTATATGTACTCTTTGTATATATGTATGTGCCCTGGTAAGTTAGAAGTCTTGAAACCCTGTGTGTGTGTGTATTGCCTTGGTAGGTTATAAATCACCTCTGCTTTGACTTACAGGTCCCAGGTAGTAATGTGAGCAGGATATGGGGTGTTTTGCATGTATTTTATGGCTACTAACTAAATTCAATCTAGTCCTTTTCTCTTCAGGTTATTTTTAAGTTAAGAAATTTACATATTTGAAGAGACTATTGGAACAAACACAGTTGTATTTAAAAAACTATCATTCTGGCCAGGTGTGATGGCGCATGCCTTTAATCCCAGCACTTGGGAGGCAGAGGTAGGAGGATTGCCATGAGTTCGAGGCCACCCTGAGACTCCATAGTGAATTCCAGGTCAGCCTGAGCTACAGTAAGACCCTACCTCAAAAAACCAAAAAAAAAAAAAAAAAACAACAAAACCTATCATTCTGGGCTGGAGAGATGGCTCAGTGGTTAAAGGTACTTGCTTGTAAAGCCTGATGGTCTGGGTTTGATTCCCCAGTACCCACGTAAAGCCAGATGCACAAAGTGGCACATGTATCTGGATTTTGTTTGCAGTGGCAAGAGGCTCTGGTGTGCCCATTCTCTTCCCTGTATCTATTGCCTGTCTATTTCTCTCTCTGCTTGCAAGTAAATAAATAAATAATATATAAAAAACTGTAACCCAGGCTGGGCATGCTGGTGCATGCTTTTAATCCCAACACTTGGGAGGCAGAGGTAGGAGGAGCCCTCAGAGTACCAAGACAACCTGGAGGTACAGAGTGAGTTCCAGATCAGCCTGGGCTAGAATGAGACCCTAAAAACAAAACAAAACAAAATAACAGCAACAACAAAAACAAAAACAAAAACAACCAACCACTGCTAAATACCTATCATCCTATAAGAGAGTGAAGTGAAAATCTTATTAAAAATTTTCTATTCAAGCAAAAGTAATTTCTCTCACATTTATTTGGTTACTTGTTCCTTACTTAGCAAAGAACAATTTTACCTTTGGTTGTGATAGAAAACACACACATGTACACACACACACATGCATAAAAAGGAAGAGAGCTGAGGAGATGGTTCACTGATAAAGTGCTTGCCAGGTACAAGTGTGAGTACTTGAGTTTGTATCCCCAGAACTCATGTAAAGCTGGATGCTATAGCATGGGCATCTGTAATCCCAGAGTGCCCAGGGAGAGAAGGGAGGTTGAGGATGGAGAATTGTCCAGAAACTTGTGGGCCAGCTAGCCTGGCCAGTAAAGGGAATGAAGAAACCCTGCCTCAAATAAGGTGGAAGGTGAGGACTGACACACAAAGTTGACCTCTGACCTCCATGGGCACCTGCATTCACACACGTGAACATACATGCCATATATACTCACTCACACAAATACAATACAATGAATTTTAAGAAACTTATTAAGAAAAGGGAGACAAGCTCCTAGTGCTGTTTCATTTTATCTCGCTCGATAGTGAATTCTGTGGGCAGAGGAGTGCTGGGAAATCTGTCAGGACATTTTAGGGAAGCATTTTCAACTCACACCCTAAGTGGATGTCGACATGAGGGAAAGAAGCAAAGGTGCTCTCTCTGAAGACTACACCTTCCTTGATAATGGGTTTAATTCATCATTCACTTTAAAGCTGTGCAGTTATATTTTTCAGCCAGGTGTGGCAACTCATATCTGTAAACCTAAAATTCAGGAGGATGAATCAGGATAGCGAGTTTAATTAAGATCAGCTTGGACTACACATTGAGTTTGAAGCCACCCTATACAGCAAGACCTTGTTTCAGAAAGGAAGGGAGGAAAGAAGGACAATAACTGATAATGGTAAAAAAATTCTTTTATAATAAAAATATATCGCTGGACATGGTGGTACATGCCTGTACTTTCAGCACTTGGGAGGCAGAGACAGGAGGGTCAGCAGTTCAAGGCCAGCCTTGTCTATACCAGATCATATCTTAAGAAAGCAAAAAAATAATGATAACCATAACTACAAAAAAGAAAGAAAGAAGCCGGGTGTGGTGGCACACACCTTTAATCCCAGCACTTGGGAGGCATAGGCAGGAGGATCACCGTGAGTTTGAGGCCAGCCTGAGACTACATAGTGAATTCCAGGTCAGTCTGGGCTAGAGTGAGACCCTACCTTGAAAAACCAAAAAAAAAAAAAAAAAAAAAGAAAGAAGGAACCTTGATAATTTAGTAAGTTTTTTTTCTCTTCCCTTCCCTTTTTCATTTATTTCTGTATTTATTTAGTTTTCCAAGGTAGAGGGTCTCACTCTAGCTCAGGCTGACCTGGAATTCACTATGTAGTCTCAGGGTAGCCTTGAACTCACAGGGATCCTCCTACATATGCCTCTGGAGTGCTCGGATTAAAGGCAAGCATCACCACCCCTGGCTGGATTGTTTTTCTTTTTTTTTTGGTTTTTTGAGGTAGGGTCTCACTCTGGTCCAGGCTGACCTGGAATTAACTCTGTAGTCTCAGGGTGGCCTTGAACTCATGGCAATCCTCCTACCTCTGCCTCCCAAGTGCTGGGATTAAAGGTGTGTGCCACCACGCCTGGCTTTTTTCTTTTTCTTTTTTTTTTTAAAGATAGATAGATAGATAGATAGATAGAGAGAGAGAGAGAGAGAGAGAGAGAGAGAATGTGTGTGTGTGCGCGCGCACACGCAACACATGTGGAGGCCAGGACAATTTTGGGTGTTGGTCCTTGTCTTCCACTTTGTTTGAGGAAAGGTCTCTTGTGTACCCATGTGTACGCCATGCTAGCTGCTAACCTTTGAGCTTCTGGGGGTTCTCCTGTCTCTGCCTCCAATCTTACCACAGGGCTTAGGTGCTTGCTACTGCATCTGGTTTTACATGGGGTCTGGGAATCAAACTCAGGTCATCAAGCTTACATAGCAAGCTCTTTTACCCACTGGGTCATCTCCCAAGTCCTGGTTTTGAAAGTCAATGATGTTGGACTATTTAATACACTTGGGTGGAAAAACAAGTAGCTGAAATTTAAGTAGTAGCTTCATTATATTTTGTTTAATGTTTTTAAAATTAATTTTTATTTATTCATTTATGAGAGAGAGAAAGAGAAGAGAGAATGGGCATGTCAGGGCTTCAAACCATTGCAAACTAACTCCAGATACATGTGCCACCTTGTGTATCTGGCTTACGTGGGTCCTGGGGAATCGAACCTGGGTCCTTTGGCTTTGCAGGCAAATGCTAATCGTTAAGCCATCCCTTCAGCCCTTGTTTAATGTTTTTTAATTTAGAGATGACCAGAGCATTCTTAGGCATGTGAATTAAAAATGCAATTGTGTGTTGAAGAGAGGTTTAGTGGTTAAGGCATTTTCCTGCAAAGTCAAAGGATTCCCAGGACCCACTTAAGCCAGATACACAAGGTAGCACATGCATCTGGAGTTCATTTGCAGCACCTGGAGTCCCTGTTGCATCCATTCTCTCTCTCTCTCTTTCTATCTGCCCATTTCTCTCTCTCTCTCTCTCTCTCTTTCAAACAAGTAAATAAATAAAAATAACATTTTTAAAAATGCTATTGTATCTGTGATTGAATTCCTTATTAAGATTTCTGGGCTGGAGAGATGGCTTAGCGGTTAAACGCTTGCCTGTGAAGAGTAAGGACCCCGGTTCGAGGCTCGGTTCCCCAGGTCTCACGTTAGCCAGATGCACAAGGGGGCGCACGCATCTGGAGTTCGTTTGCAGGGGCTGGAGGCCCTGGCATGCCCATTCGCTCTCTCTCTCTCTTTTTTTTTTTTTTTTTTGGTTTTTCGAGGTAGGGTCTCACCCTGGTCCAGGCTGACCTGGAATTAACTATGTAGTCTCAGGGTGGCCTTGAACTCATGGTGATCCTCCTACCTCTGCCTCCCGAGTGCTGGGATTAAAGACGTGCGCCACCACGCCCGGCTTCTCTCTCTCTCTCTGCCTCTTCTTTCCTGTCACTCAAATAAATACATAAAAATGAACAAAAAAATTAAAATATTAAAAAAAAAAAGATTTCTATTAAGTTTTCTTCTTAGAAATCTGCCTCTGGAACAATAAAGACACTCAAAAGAAAATATTACTCTCTTCTCAAAATCACATATAGGGAAAAAAAATCATATAGGGGCTAGGCGTGGTGGCGCATGCCTTTAATCCCAGCACTTGGGAGGCAGAGGTAGGATCACCATGAGTTCAAGGCCACCCTAAGACTACGCAGTGAATTCTAGGTCATCCTGGACTAGAGCAAGACCCTACCTTGAAAAACCAAAAAATATATATATATATACATATGGTTAGGGATGTAGCTCAGTGGTAGAATACTCACCTAGCATGTACAACATTTTGGATTTGATTCCCGGCATTGCAAAAGAAAAATAAGCCCCATAGTTATCATAGCAATTGGCAATCTAGAATATTAATAATCAAAGTAGCCTTAACTTGATTTAAATAATAGCCTTAGATTAGTGATATTTACTGTGAATCAACATTATCATATTTTATACCTATACCTGGAGCTTTTATTTATTTATTAACTTACTGCTATTTTAATTTTTTGGTGCTTAGGATTGAACCCAGATCCTCTGAGCTACTCTCTTAGCCCTTATTTGTATTTCTTAAAATATTACTTTTGGGGCTGGAGGGATTGCTTAGTGGTTAAGGTGTTTGCCTGCAAAGCCAAAGGACCCAGGTTCAATTCCCCAGGACCCATGTTAGCCAGATGCCCAAGGGGGTACATGCATCTGGAGTTGGTTTGCAGTGGCTGGGGGCTCTGGTGTGCCCCTTCTCTCTCTCTCTCTCTCTCTCTCTCATTCCCTACCTCCCTCTTTCTCTGTCAAATAAATAAATAAATAAAAATAAAAAAATAATTACTTTTGGCAATGAAACATGAACCAGAGCAGTAAAGATATCTAGTCCCTACATGGAAACAAGCACGTCTTGAACATTTCAAGTGGGCTAAGATTATGGAATTAACTAGAGGCTTGTCTTTCAGCTTTTGTTACCAAGTTCTCAACCAGATCTTCAATATATATCTATGTATATATGTGTGTGTATGTATGTATATATGTATATATATGTGTGTGGGTGTATATGTATGTATATATGTATGTGTTGCTGGGGATCAAACCCTGGTCTTTGCCATCAAGCTACATTTCAATACTTGTTCTCAATGTATTTTAGAGAATATTACTAGTTTGAATCTTGAAAAAATGTGATAAAATAATTGAAATTTCTGGCTGTGGTGGCGCATGCCTTTTATCCTGCCCCCCCCCCAAAAAAAAATCCAAAAGGAAAAAGAATTGAAGTAGGCACACCATGTGTATATTTAATTTATACTCATGAGCCAAGATGTTTTGCAAAAACATGAGACAGACTTCACTCCAGCTCAGGGTGACCTGTAATTCACTATGTAGTCTCAGGATGGCCTCAAATTCTTGGTGTTCCTCCTATCTCTGCTTCCCAAGTGTTGGGATTAAAGGCGTGCGCCACCATGCCCGGCCTAGAGTCAGACTACTTTTTAAAAATGTATTTTATTTATTTATTTGAGAGAGAGAAAGAAGGAGAGAGAGAGAGAGAGAGAGAGAGAGAGACAGAGACAGAGAGAGAGAGAGGGAGGGTGAGAGAGGGAGAGAGAATCGGTGCACCAGGGCCTCCAGCCACTGTAAACAACCTCCAGATGCATGCGCCCCCTTGTGCATCTGGCTTACATGAGACCTGGAGAATTGAACAGGGATCCTTTGGCTTTGCAGGCAAATGCCTTAACCACTAAGACAGACTATTTGTTTCTTAAAAATTTATTTATTTATTTGGTTTTTCAAGGTAGGGTCTCACTCTAGGCCAGGCTGACCTGGAATTCACTATGGAGTCTCAGGGTGGCCTCGAACTCACGACAATCCTCCTACCTCTGCCTCCCAAGTACTGGGATTAAAGGTGTGCGCCACCAAGCCTGGCTAAGACAAACTCTTTTTAAGGGATATTTTTGTTGTTGTTTCCAAGGTAGGGTCTTATTCTAGCCCAGGTTGACCTTGAACTCACTCTTTAGTCCCAGACGGGCCGCCAACTCCCAGTGATCCTCCTGAGTGCTGGAATTAAAGGTGTGCACCATCACGTCCTGCTTTAAAAAAATTTTTTTTTGTTCATTTTTATTTATTTATTTGAGAGAGAAAGAGGCAGATGGGGGGGGGGAGAGAATGGGCGTACCAGGGTTTCCAGCCACTGCAAATGAACTCCAGACACATGCGCCCCCTTGTGCATCTGGCTAACGTGGGTCCTGGAGAATTGAGCCTCGAACCAGGGTCCTTAGGCTTCACAGGCAAGCGCTTAACTGCTAAGCCATCTCTCCAGCCCACATCCTGCTTTTTAATGGCTACTATTAAGATCTATGTTCCATGTTAAGAAGGACAACAGGGACTATATTTCTGTTTAGTCATAAGATCTACAATAACTTTAAAGCATAACAGATTCATTACTGTTTCTTTTTTCCTTTAAAAAAATTTATTTATTTATTTAAAAGAGAGAGAGAGAGAAAGAGAGAGAAAGAGAGAGAATGGGCACACCAGGGCCTCCAGCCACTGCAAATGAACTCCAGATGCATGTGCCCCTTGTGCAAATGGCTAACATGGGTCCTAGAGAGGTGAACTGGGATCCTTTGCCTTTGCAGGCAAATGCCTTAACTGCTAAGCCATCTATCCAGACCTTCATTACTATTTCTAAGGTTCCTTTTATCTTTCTATATTGTTATTACTTACACATTTGTTTCCTGAAATTAATATCCCCCCAAAAAGGAGATTTAGTATCTGACCTCTCTAATTACTTTAAACAATGTATCCAAATAAACCATTGTTATCAAAACTAGAGATTTTCACATTTTCTTCAGTTTATTTTGCATTTTGTTAAGTAAATAAAGACTTAAGGCTGGCTTTCTAAGTACCTGCTTAATGGTATAATCAACTCTCTAATGTCACCAAGGAAAGCTGACACATTAAACTTTTATCAGTGCTTCTTTCTATATGTTAGGAAAAAGGGATTCATTAGAATTTCATATACAATCAATATTGATTTAAAAAAAATATATAAGTTTTAATAAGAAAAAGGGAGTGACAGAGGTATGGGTAGGACTGAGGGTAGAAGGACTGCATAGACACATACACCCACAGAGCACATTATCCTTGCTTTGCAAACCCAGTAAGAACTGCTTTGTACTGCAAAGGCCCAGAGAACCAGCAGGAATCAAGGTTATCTTGCTTAAACACAGAAGGAAGATACATAGCAGAAGAGTCCAGCTTCTGGATGTTAGCTAAAGTAAACAATAAATATTACAGTCACTTAAAGTATCAACAACTTCATATTCCCAGATGGTCTGCAACATGCAAGCTAAAAAATATAGACTCCAATCCTGGTAAGATCAGTTAATTGTGAGTGCTATTTCTACATTCTACTCTTCTAACAAAAACATGGAAAGATTATACCTCAGGAAAGAATGGCTTTAAATGCCTAGGGGAAAAGCTTTAAAGAGTCAAACATGCCATTATACATTAATATATTATAAATATTTATAATCTCCCTATTATGAGAAATTATAAATGTTTCCCTTGGTTGTATAACAATCAGTAAAAACATCAACACAGTGATGAAAAGAAAACCAACATTTACTTTAAAAATGCTTTTAAATGAACACTTGCAATAAGAGATAAATCAGACGTGGTAATGACTTCTGTGGTAAAAGCCATGTGTACACAACACATAGAGATGACAAGTCAAGCAACAATCGCCTATTCTTCAGCCAAAAAAGGAAGCAAATGAAGACAGAAGGATAAAAATTGCAGAAAAGAAAAACATCCACTGATGCCCCACCCACAAAAGCTTGATATATGATAGTTGTGGTACACTTTCAATAAAAAACTCAGGCAGCCAGCAGTTTCATAAAGGGCACTGGAATCACAAACACTTAAGGTAGGGATAAACTAACAACAGAATTACCATGTGGCTAGTTAAAATGCTCTTTTCTCTTGAGTGTGCCATTTTTATCATGCAATATATTTCTCTCCATTTTAATTTCTTGCTTGGATATACCCTCACCATCTTTTTATAACTTTGTATACTGTTGGTGCCTAGCTAGAAATATATCCTTGTAGCGTTCACTATTTTTTCCAGGAAACTCAACCATTTTCATGGTTCACTGCTATTTTCAGGTAGATAAGGCTTATATCTGGGTAAAAGAGCTTATTCAGAAGTTGTTTCAGGGATGGAGAGATGGCTTAGTGGTTAAGGTGCTTGCCTGTGAAGCCAAAGGACCCAGGTTTGACTCCTCAGTGCCCATGTAAGCCAGATGCACAAGGTGGTGCATGTGTTTGGAGTTTGTTTGCAGAGGCCCTGGCATGCCCATTCTCTCTCTGTCATATAAATATTTTTTTAAAGTTGTTTAGTTATACTATTTTATTAGAGTTGATAAAATTGTTTGCAGAAAAACAACACACAATGCAGCCTTTCTAATGAAGCCTTTCTTTTACAGATGACAGGCAATGAAAATTTACAGTAACAATAACCCTTCAAAAAATTTTGTTGTAGTGCTGCAGGTTGAACTCTGGGTACATGTTAGGCAACTTTCTACCACTGAGTAATCTCTAGTCCCCTAGACACAGTTTTTATGATTTTCTATATGGTGCTGTTATTAGATTATCCCCAAATAAGTGAATATAAAAGCAAACAGCTTCATAATCCATGCCTGATGCAAAATTTTAACTATTAGGTAATAGAAAATTTTGCCTTTACACTGCACTCACCAGCAAGGGCTCCACAGATCAAATGAGTACTCTTGCACCTGGATAGATCTACAGAAGTCAAAGTGCTTGAGCAAATGTAAAAGGTTATATTGAACATGCCTAAAAGACTAAAAACCTTCGGTGGTCAGTTTTCTTTCATTATACTCGGAAGGGTGGGGGGCGAAACAAAGGAGGAGAAGAAGCTATAACTAGAAAAAATTCCAGTCATCTAAGATGGAACAAAATTAACTTTGTTGGCAAGATTTTACAGAAATACCAATTCTAAAACTGAACAGTCTTCTTTTTCTTTTTCTTTTCTTTTCTTTCCTTTTTTTTTTTCTTGGGACAGATTTTCATGCAGCCCAGGAAAGCTTCCAACTGGCTATATAGCTGAGCATGACTTTGAACTCCTGATCCTCCTGTCTCCACCTCCCAAGTGCTAGGATTATAGGTATGCATCACCATGCCTGGCTTGATTCAAGTCTTTTTGTTTGTTTGTTTTCTGCTTTGTTTTTCGAGGTAGGGTCTTACTTTAGTTCAGGCTGACCAGGAATTCATTCTATAGTCTCAGGGTGGACTCAAACTCATGGCAATCCTCCTACCTCTGCCTTCCAAGTGCTGAGATTAAAGGTGTGTGATACCATACCTGGCTTGATTAAAGTCTTAATAAGTACTTTAAAAATATTACATTATACCCCAATGTGATATCTAGAACACAGTATCTTGATTCCTCAGAACTAAATGTAACAGAAAATGATTATTAGATGGCAACTAGCTTTATCATCCCTTCCTGAAAAAAATGTACAGTCATGAAAATAGCTTTCTGTGGCAACATTTTCATCAAAATGAATATGGCTTTGGAAAAACACTGTAATATTATGAACTTGTAAACAGACCACTTCAAAATGTGGTGTGTTGGTTTAGTAGATAATGCAATATGACCTAGAGCTGTGAGACTAAGTAAGATAAAAGAAGCTTTACCCAAGGTGAAGTAAGACAAAGTGAACCGCCTTCTCTTGACTCCCAATTACAAGAATAAGCTCCCCTCATATCCACTGACGCACACCCACTCCACTCCTTAATCTTCAATATGATTAGAGCAGCGATACTGGATGGCTAATGACTACTGATCTGTTCAGTGCTTTCAAGAAACACAAAAGGCAAATTCAACATGTTAAAATGCTTCTCATAGATGTGACAATTACACACTATAGTGACTGCTTAAATTGGTTAGAAAAAAATCATTTTCAAAAGTAGACATAGAGCCGGGCATGGTGGCACACGTCTTTAATCCCAGCACTCGGGAGGCAGAGGTAGGAGGATCACCATGAGTTCAAGGCCACCCTGAAACTACATAGTGAATTCCAGGTCAGCCTGAGCTAGAGTGAGACTCTACCTCGAAAAAACAAAAACAAACAAACAAAAACCAGACATAAATAAGTCAAATGAGGTCACATAGGTGTGTCTGTATTAGGACTAAGCAGAAGATAATCAACAGGGTCCACTGAGAAGAGTGAAAGCGTGGAACAGCAGGAGACCTTTTCCAGAAAGACTGGCTGCCTGACACTTCCTTGTTGATCAACTGAAGCAGAGTCCACCCTTCTTTCTGATACTGGGTCTGTTCACAGCATTACTGGCTCATTTCCTTAGTGACTATTAGCAGCCAGAATCTGATTTGTAATAAGAGTTATTCATGAAAATCTACATATTAACAAAGCGATGTAAGAAAAATATCAAAGAAAATGTTCCAAAAGAGAAAATCTTGAGCAGATTTCTTTAGGCATAAATATCTCACTGAACTGTTAATAGACAAACAACTTATTCAAGCTGAAGGACCCTGGGCCAGGTGAAAGGGACATGGGTTTGGGGTGTTAGGAAGTTCTTCCACAAGCAGTCCAAGATCAAGACACAGGGAGTAAAGGCACTTTCAAAGTCAGGTGTGGTAGCATAAACCTTTAATCCCAGTGCTTGGGAGGATGAGATTGGAGGACTGCCATGAGTTCAAGGCCAGCCTGAGCTACAGAATGAGTTTCAGATTACCTGGTTTCCAGGTGTGACTCAAGGAACATATCATCTAATTTACTCATAAATACTGCCCAAATAGGCTTTATTTTTTTTCTCCCCGAGGTAGGGTCTCTGTGTGGCCCAGGCAGACCTGGAAATCACTCTGTAGTTTCAGGGTGGCCTCAAACTCATGGAGATTTTCCTACTTCTCTGCCTCCCAAGTGCTGGGATTAAAAGGGTGCGCCACCACACCCAGTTTCAAATTGGCTTTTAATTAACAGCAAAGAAGTCTCTTTACTTTGATAGTGATTAGAAAAAAAATTCTTCCTTTAGATAGCTAATCTTAAAATTTGAACAGCTGCTTGAAATATAAAGGTATATTAAATGTTCAGTGAAAAGTAATTTTACTTTCTTTTTACCATGTTTATATCAAATCTCTAAAACATGGCTAAAGAGAAGGTTAATTTAGAAATTGTTGTTTCTTTATTCCCTAGGGGAAAATGGAGACAGACCCTTTAAATCCTAACAAAATAGGAGGACAGATGTCTTCATCAGTGAGTATGTTAACACAGAGCCACTTGGAAAGGTGACAGAGACCAGGGTACTGTGGTAGTTACTGTATTTTAGATTACAGTTAAGTTGTATCTTGATGTCAGCTTTCAATTTCTAGTCATAAACAAAACAGTACAAAAAGAAAACAAGTAACCAATCAGTTTTATGATCTGTTTCAGGGGTTGGAAAATTATGCCCAGCTGGCCAAATTCCAGTTTTTGTTTTTATATGTCTAGAGTTAAGAAAAACAAATTTTTTAAATTATTTATTTTATTTAAGAGAGAGAGAAAGAATTGGTATGTCAGGGCCTCCAGCCACTGAAGTTGAACTCCAGATGCTGTGCCATCTTGTGTGTATGTGTGACCTTGTGCGCATGTGTCACCTTGTGCATCTGGCTTATGTGGGTTCTGGAGAGCTGGAACTGGGTCCTTAGGCTTTGCAGGCAAGCACCTTAACTGCTAAGAAATCTCTCCAGCCCAAATTTATTTTATTTTGTTTTTCTAGGTAGGGTCTTGTTCTAGCCCAGGCTGACCTGGAATTCACTGTGTAGTCTCAGGGTGGCCTTGAACTTATGGCAATTCTCCTCCCTCTGCCTCCCAAGTGCTGGGATTAAAGGTGTGCACCACCACACATGGCTTAAAATTTATGTTTTTAAATGGACAGGAAAAGTAATATTTATTCATTTATTTTTATTAGTATGCACTAATAAAATTTTCATATCATAAATCAGAAAACAGCAATTTTTAAACCATTCACAATTAAGATGGAAAGAGTCAAAATTATAAGGCAGCCATCCATGGAATGATTTCATGTGTACAAAGGATCCAGAAAAAGGAACATTTAAAATAACCACTGAGGCCACCAAACCAGGGGAACTATAGTCTTATCACAACATGAGAAATCTAGCTTGCAGAAAAATCCCAGCTTCCAGACAAAAAGCAAAGCCAGTCACTCACTAGACTGAACTTATCTAAATAAGTCCTTCCTCACTAGTTACACATTTCCTTCAGGTCTTGTGAAGTGCATCGAGATGTTTCAGGCAAAAAGAAAAAAAAAATAAAAAAGGTTGCACCCTTGGTTCATTTGCGTAGCATCTCCTCCAGTGCGTTTAAGGGACCATTCTGTACTGAGCAGAAATTTTCTGTTGCAAGGAGAAATCCTGTATAGGACAACTGCCAAAGCTATCTCCCTTGCACTGCAGTATTTGGGGTAAATGTGGTCATTATTCTCAGTCTCTTAAGGGACACAGGCCCAAGAGTTGGGAGCATTCTTCAGGGCTTGTGCTGTTGACATACAGTTCCCAAGTTCAGGACCTAGCTGCCATTTGTGTCAGGGCTTAACACACTCTGATGCTGGTGTGTCCTAGTTCTAACCACTGAAAAAGAGAAAAAACTGGGCAGTGACATTTAGAAGTAGACTAGTTAAAAGAAAATAGCGTTTTCTTCTTTGTGCAAGGAATGGCACCTTAGAACAGCTACTCCCTTTCGAAAAGTAGTATTTAGTGACAAAATTATATTAACTTCAAATTTCAGCATCTTAAAGTTGGGATGGAACAGTCACATTGGCTCATGGTCTTGTTTTTGCAACTTTTACTCTCTAGTGGCAAAGTTAAACAGTTGTGAGCCTACAGGTCCTGGAAAGCTACAATGTATACTATCTGACCCTTTACAGGAACAGTTAGCTGACCTCTCATTTACATGATGAAGAAAACACATGGTAGTTTGACATAGTGTTGTTTTTTTTTTAAAGTAGAAACTTTGTATGTATTTAGTGTTTTATATTTTTGTGTTTTGGCCCTTTGAGGTAGGGTCTCATTCTTGCCCAGGCTGACCTTGAATTATTCGCTATGTAGTCTCAGGGTGGCCTCAAACTCATGGCAATCCTCCTATCTCTGCCTCCTAAGTGCTCGGATTAAAGGTATGTGCCACCATGCCCAGCTTAGTGTTTAGTTACTGTTTTTGTTTGTTTTTCAAGGTGGGGTCTCACTCTAGCTCAGACTGACCTGGAATTCACTATGTAGTCTCAGGGTGGCCTTGAATTCTCAGCCATCCTCCTACCTCTGCTTCCCAAGTGCTGGGGTTAAAGGTGTGCACTGCCACACCCGGCTGTTTTTATATTATGTGAAACACAAGAAGAATGTAACAAGTTGCCTTTTGTAGTATATTCCAGATAAACACAAATGCTCCCTTTATGACACCACACTCTAAGATGAGTTTATACATACAGACATATACCAGTCTTAATACTGTGTTCTAAAGTTAAAATAGTTGATTGCTGTCATAAAGAATAAGAACTTTTAACTAGACCAAAGTATAAAACCTCAACAGAGATTGACACTGACCATTTATATAGATGTACTTAAGGTCGCTTAAGTAAAGCAAGGACTGTAGAGGATTAATAAGAGTGTGGTGGTTTGAATCAGATGTTCCCCATCAACTCATGTGTTCTTCATGCCTGGTCCCCACAGCTGGTGGCAATTTGAGAGGTGGCAGCTTGCTGGAGGAGGTGTGTTGTTGGGTGGGCTTAAGGGTGTCACAGGCAGCTCCTCTAGAATCTGGCTCTCTCTCTTTTGTTGTTTTCCACCTGCTGTGGCAGAAGTGATATCCAGCCTTGCTCATGCCATACTTTGCCCTGCCATTATGAAGCTTCCCCTAGACTGTAAGCCAAAATAAAAACTGTCCTCCCATCAGCTGCTTTTGGTCAGGTGCTTTATCCCAGCAATGAGAAGGTAACAATACCAAAGAGAGACATGATTTCTGGGCTCGATATGAGATTTCTAGGCTACTTGAATGTACTGACTGGGCATATGGTGAGCAATCTGGCCCAGATTTATGTCTCAATACAAGACAGTCTATGTGAAAAGTTAGTTTGTTCACTGCCATCTGTAATTAATAATCTAGTTTAACAAATTTTATGATTATATACCAAGTAAGATAGCAGTAGGGATCCAAAAGTAATAGATGGTAGACAAAAATGAACAACCCGAGGCCTCTCACCTTTAAGAATCTCACAGTTTTGAGGAGAAAGGCAGAAATAATAACACATTTTTTTGTGGTGATCTAAACTATAATCAAAATACTAAATAGAAAGTAAATTTCTGTGATTTTATCATATTATACTGGTATACATCAAATCATTTGGAGACTTAAAGTTCAGTTAGATTGTCAGATTGTCAGACTTTCAAATGCAGGCTGTGGTAGCATAGTGTCCTCAAAATAAGAGTAATACCATTTTGTCAAAAGATTTGGACCATAAGAAGTATTCAAGGCTACAAAATTATCCCATTTCTGCTCATCCACCTAAAAAAAAAAATCCAGAGCTGGAGCGATGGCTTAGTGGTTAATGCGCATGCCTACAAAGCCTAAGGACCCAGGTTTGATTCTCCAGGTCCCACATAAACCAGATGCACATAGGGGCGCATGCATCTGGAGTTTGTTTGCAGTGGCTAGAGGCCCTGGCCCATCCATTCTCCCTCTCTTTTTCTCTCCCCCACCTCTCTGTCTCTAATAAATAAATAAACAAAAATAAATCTTTTAAAAAAATCCATGGAGTCGGGTATAGTGGCGCATGCCTTTAATCCCAGGTGGGAGACAGAAATAGGAGGATTGCCATGAGTTGAGGCCCCCTTGGGACTACATAGTGAATCCCAGGTCAGCCTGGGTTAGAGCAATACCCTACTTCAAAAAACAAAAAAGAAATCCAGGTGCCTATGTTATCTTTGAAAAAGCTGGGAATACCAAAAATTTCAAGATATTTTTGAGTGAGAAAGTCAAAGAAAGGGAGGAAGAATGGGACAAGACAGGAAAGGACAGAAAAGCAAGACAGGAAAAGAAAAACAAAAAGGAAAAGAAGCAAATAGACCTAATTAAGTTACAGGTAAGCCTGCAAGCTAGAAAGGAAATGCTGGTCAAACAAGGAAATCTAGACAAAAGACAGGAAAAAGTGGAACATCATGCTAGAAGGAAGAAAGATCTGGATACCAGACAGTAAATTGTCCAAGGGCAAGAATTATGGTGAAAGTCACTTTGAACTACATGAAGAACTTCACTGTGGAAGAAGATAGAAAATTCTTTTATTTATTTATTTACTTACTTACTTACTCTTAATTATTAGCTGGAAGTGGTGGTGAATGCCTTTAATCCCAGCACTTGGGAGGCAGAGGTAGGAGGATTGCCTTGAGTTCAAGGCCACCCTGAGACTACACAGTGAATTAAAGGTCAGCCTGGGTTAGAGTGAAACCCTACCTCAAGCAAACAAACAAACAAAAATTATTGATTTGCACGTGTGTGTGTGGAGGGGTGGTTCAGGATCTGTTGTCACTGCACTACTTTTTGTATCAGGCTTTATGTGGGTGGCTGGGGAATAAACTCAGGCCAGGAGGCTTTGCAATCAAGTGCCTGTTAAAGGCTCAGTGATTAACATGGAGTCATCTTCCTGGCCCCCTCTTCTTTTTAAGTTTTAAATATTTTATTTATTTATTTGAGAGAGAGAGCGAGAGTGAGCATGGTGCACCAGGGCTTCCAGCCACTGCAAACGAATTCCAGATGCATGTGCCACCTTGTGCATCTGGCTTATGTGGATCCTTGGTAATTGAACCAAGGTCCTTTGGCTTTACAGGCAAGCACCTTAACCACTAAGCCATCTCTCCAGCCCCTTTTTTAATTTTTTGAGACAAGGTCTCACTGTGTCACCCAGGCTAGCTTCAAGTCACTATTCTTCCCCCCCAGCTTCCTGAGTTTTAGGATTACTGGCTCTGTGCCATCATGCTCAGCTTGGAAAATACTTTACAGTACCTCTACTCTGGATCAATAAGTGAAACCTAGAAGGAAACAAATTCTGACTGAATATAAGCATGGTATACGGACAAACTCTGAGATGTCTAAAGACATGATGATCTGTTTTAGGAGATTTTTTTTTACTTTATTTTTATGTATTTATTTGAGAGAAAGAGATAGAGAGAAAGAGAGAATTGGCATGCCAGGGCCTCCAGCCACTGCAAATGAACTCCAGATGCATGTGCCCCCTGGTGCATCTGGCTTATGTGGGTCCTGGGGAATCGAACCAAGGCCCTTTGGCTTTGCAGGCAAATGCCTTAACCACTAAGCCATCTCTTGTTTTAGGAGATATTTAAGCCTAGGCTGAAATACTATTTTCAAAATGGTCTCTAAATCTTTAAATAATACTATGCAAAAAAGTCAAATGTTGGAAAGAAAGAGGAGTTAAAGTAAGGTCTTGTCCTATCTTAAAATGTGATCATGCTGTCTCTTTGCATCACTACAATGTACAACACAGTGTGCCTTGGTAGGTGGCAATGGATGGATTTTTTTCCCCCCCTTACTTCCTTTTCTTTGTGTTTGGTTCAGATAGGATTCTGTCTTTCTTTGTAGTGTTGGCGATCAAATGAGGGTCTTATGAATGGTAAGCATACATACTACCAGTGAGCTATATACCTTCTTTTTGAAAGAACAGAAGAGGAAAAAAAGTCAGAGGCTGACCTTTTGTTGAGTTTTGGGACCAGAAGAGAGATCTGGGTCTCTATGATTTTCTCCTCGGAATAATGAATTATTTTGTTATTAGCCCCAAATAGAATTCTAACTATGGCAAAGGGAAGGACACTGACCATCAGGCAAGTCCAATTTTTTTCACATTGTGACACAAGGGTATTGTTATCTACAGTTTGTGCTCAAGAATCACATAATCACCGGGCATGGTGGTGCACACCTTTAATCCCAGCACTCAGGAGGCAGAGGATCACCATGAGCTCGAGGCTACCCTGAGAGTGCACAGTGAGTTCCAGGTCAGCCTGAGCTAGAGTGAAACCCTACCTCAAAAAACCAATAAATAAATAAATAAATAAAAATAAAATCACACAATCAAGTTACAAAAAATTTTCGAAAATGTTCATAATGGGGCTGGAGAAATGGCTTAGTGGTTAAGGCATTTGCCTGCGAAGCCAAAAGACCCAGGTTCGATTCCCCAGAACCCATGTAAGCCAGATGCCCAAGGGGCACATGCATCTGGAGTTCATTTGCAGTGGCTGGATGCCCTGGCGTGCCCATTCTTTCTCTATCTTTCTTGCTCTCTGATTGCAAATAAATAAATAAACAAAATTTTAAAAAATCTTCATAATGATTTAAGTAAATTTACAATTTTGTTTTGGGCCACATTTATAGCTATCCTTTGCTGCATGTGGTGGGATGTGTCTCACATGCTGGAGGTTGGACATGGCTGGAAAGATTATCAATCACAAAATCTGAGAAAACCACTCCTAAGGTGTGTTTCCTCAACAAGCTGCCATCCAGTCATATAGTCAGGCTGTTATTAAAGTCATTTAGGTTTTGACCTGTATTTCTGATGTGTGGGAAAAGTTCATCACTTTCTCGTTGTTTTCTCTTTCTAGTATGACAGAATTTCTTTTACTAAATAACACCCTCCCCCACAAATGATAATTGCTGATCACAGACACTATTCCTTCTCTGCTAGTTCAACCCTATATGGATTCCTAACTAGCACCATACCTTTTTAACCATCCTAACTAGGTGCCTTTTCCTAGTAGTTCAATGGGTTTCTTATTCTGCTCTAGTAAAAGGGAGATCCAAAGGCATGAGAGATATATCAGACAGGTAGATATGGTAATCCCATATACCAGGCAAAACAGAAAAAATGAGTTTCTCAGTTTCTAGCATCAAGATTACAAACAAAGAGGTAGTTTGAATGTTATTTTTTAAAAAATTGCTTTTGCTTGTATGTGTGTGGGTTGCATGTGTGGTGTATGCATGTGTTTGCACCCATGCTGTGTTCCATGTGCTTGCTTGCAGCAGAGTACAATTGCCTGCAGTGGCCAGAGGGGAATGTCAGGTGGCCAGTTCCATTGCTCTTCTGCCCCCAGGGCTTGCCATTTATTTGTGAGCTCTAGTGGTTCTCCAGTCTATACTCTCCTATGGGACTGGGGTTTCAGCCTCATGTGGTCATGGCCAGCTGTTTATATGGATCCAGGGGATTAAACTTGAGTGGTCTATCAGGCGTCCTCAGGTGCTATGCTACACAGGAAGTACTCTTAACCACTGAGCTGTCTCTCCAGGCCCAAAATGAAATTTTTATGTATATATTTACAATATAAAAGCCTTTCTCAAAGCTGCAGAGAATGCTTTGAAGAAGTTTGGGACTTTATAATTTCCATGAGAAGTAACAGGGAGTTAACTCTGCAAAAAAGCTCTGTAGATCTTTACTCAAAACTCTGTGGGGAGGAACGATAAGGAAGTGCCTCATAGTGTTTTTGCCTTTTCTATTTCCTCTCCATAAATCACTGGGTAAAGTATAAGTAGAATTTTTTTTTTTTTTTTGAGGTATGGTTTTGCTCTAGCCCAGGCTGACCTGGAATTTACTATGTAGTCTCAGGGTGGCCTTGAACTCACACCAATCCTCTCTGCCTCTTGAGTGCTGGGATTAAAAGCATGTGCTACCATGTCCAATTTAAGTGTAAATTTTTATTGATAATGTTTTCTAAATAGAATTTCTTTTTGAAATTGATTTTCTAATGTTTAGTGTTAGTAAAGTTTTCTTTATCTACAGGAATTATTACAGAAGGGACTTAAGAAACTTACTAGATTCTAGGATGACAATAGGAGATCTACTCCACAGATAATCCCCATTCTACATTTGGTCAACAGTCAGTGCCTTTCCTCTTTAAAGCTTTTACTAAGAACATAAATATCCGGGTGTGGTGGCGCACGCCTTTAATCCCAGTACTTGGGAGGTAGAGGTAGGAGGATTGCCATGAGTTCGAGGCTGCCTAGTGAATATCTAGGTGAGCCTGTGCTAGAGCAAGACCCTACCTCGTAAAACCAAAAAAACAAACAAACAAACAAACAAAAAAAACAAAAAGAAAACCAAAAAACCCCATAAACAAGTAGTACACATTACAAATGGAATCTTTCATGTTCCAAATGGTAGAACACAAAAGTGGCTAAAAGACAAGTCTAAAATAGACAAGGCATTTCTTTTCAAGTATGCTCCGAGCATATTATATAAGGCTGAATTTATTAAGAGTAGAATAAATTTGTCAAGATTTTCCAAATATTTTATTCATTTGAGAGGGAAAAAGCACATGGGCACACCAGAGCCTCTTGCCACTGCAAATAAACTCTAGATGCATGCATCAGCTTGTGCATCTGGCTTTATGTGGCACTGGGGAATTGAACCTGGGTCCTTAAGTTTTGTAGGCAAGTGCCTTAACCACAGAGCCATCTCTCCAGCCTGGTAATATATATATATATATATATATATATATATATATATATATATATATATATATATATATATATGTATAATTTTTTTTTTTCTGAGGTAGGGTCTTGCTCTAGCCCCAGCTGACTTAGAATTCACTATGTAGTTTCAGGGTGGTCTCAAACTCACAGCGATTCTCCTACCTCTGCCTCCCGAGTGCTGGGATTTAAAGGCATACGCCATCACACCTGGCTCTTTTAACTTTGTAGTTTAAATTCTTAGTCAAATATCAACAAGGAAAAGACAGAAATAAACAGAGCAATTTAATTGCTTACTTCAAAAAAAAAAATCCCACAACTATGTGTCCATTCTTTTTCCTCGACCCTCCCCCCCCCCCCCAACACAGGCAGGGTCTTGCCCTAGCCTAGGCTGATCTGGAATTCACTATGTTATCTGAAGCTGGCCTTGAACTCACAGTGATCCTTCTACCTCTGCCTCCCCAAGTGCTGGGATTAAAGGCCTGTGCCACTATGCCTGGCCTGTCTGATTCTTAATTTCCATCTTTCTAGCCCTCAAAATACCAAGAATTGAACAATTAGAGCCTCTGGTTCCTGAAACATGTTACAGATTCATGGTCATGATGTAGATCTGTCTGCATTTTATTAAGTTCCATAAAAGTAGTTAAGTGAATTCTCATATCACTCTGGAAATGACTCATGGGAAAAGCAAGACAAAATTACAAGACTTGACACTAGTCTGTATTGACAGTTTTAGTCTATAATGTTTTTTTTTTTAACTTACTGAATTGCTATTAAGAAGCAAAACCAGGGCAAAGCCAATACATGGTACTTGTATATGCCTTTGGTACCGAGAATGAAAGGAAATAGGGGAAGAAAGTAGTACTAGTTACAGCTTCATGTTACAAGTGTTGGCAGCATTAACAAAATTGGAATGTCCAGTATTTTTCCTCTGATAACTATGATGGGTTTATGTTTTGAGGTGATATAGCACAGTGTCATTCAATTCAAGGGCTTGGTGTTTTTCTCTGAACTGTTCTTACACTATTTACAAAAGAAATGGCTTCTTTGCCAGGTGTGGTGGCACACGCCTTTAATCCCAGCACTCGGGAGGCAGAGGTAGGAGGATCGCCATGAGTTCGAGGCCATCCTGAGACTCTATAGTGAATTCCAGGTCAGCCTGGCTAGAGTGAGACCCTACATTGGAACACCCTCCCCCGCAAAAAAGACCAGAAATGGCTTATTTGACTGCCAGTAAGGGTCTCAGGACTCTTGCTATACTTCAGAAAACTGAAAAGTACTGTTGGCTTACACTAGACCTTTAATGGATTTGAAATATCTCCAATTCAAAAGGAAACAAGATTCAGGGTGAAGTTTACAATCATTAAAAAAAATTTGTGTACAAGGATGAAAACTGGAACTCCAGAAAATGTGTTTTGAAACAGTTATAAAAGTATTAGTAAAATTCTAAGATTATGTTCTTTTTAATTCCTTTTTTTTTAAAAAAAAAAAAAAGACTTAAAGTAATGCAACCAATGCTATAGCTTCATTTGTTATTTCATTAAAGAAACCTGAAATTTGTATCACAGAGAAAGGGGCACACTTATGATTATCACCTTCTAAGTTACAAAATAGCTTTGCAGTATGTCAGGTGGCCTTGAAATCTCTCTGTTCTTATGAGGCAGTTAATAAATATGCTTATTTACAAAATATTTCTTATAAATACACAGAGCTTATGATACGAACATTATACATGCACACCAGATTTTTAAAAAAATCTAGCCTGGTCCTTGTTTCTTTCATAGTTTTCTGGAAAACTCTATGTTAACAGAGTAGCAGTTTTCAATAAATACCAGAGAATTACATCTATATGTCTATAGAGACAATGGAGCGATACGAGTGGATGTTGAAGGAGAAGAGATTCTTGGTTTTACTGGTTTTTTTTTTTTTTTCACTCTGAGGGCATGTTTTCGCAAACAAAAAGTCTTATTTAGAAAGTTTCATCAATGGAAAACCATTGAGAAGAAATACAAAACATAATAATCTCAATTTGATGACCTCATGAACTCAGAGTTCAAAACAAATAGTTGAGACAGTAACCAAACCACTCAGCTTGGTACATTTAAATGCTATAAAAAGCAAGCTACATGCAAGGTTTTGTTAATATTAAGGTTAAAAAAAAACGGGCTAGGCATCCAAGTTGCATTCTGAAAAGGGAGTGCTCGAATGTACTTCAGGGAATCCTCATAAATCAACATGCAGACAGTGGGCACATACTTGTCACAAGTGAACTTTAACTCACAAAGCCATTGATTAAAAACAATTGATTTCAACACAAGGGTAAGAATAAACAGTTACGAAGTACAAGGAAACAAAATATATTTGAAGCTTACCATAATGGTTAAATATTGCTTCTTATAATTACTTAAGCTTTAGAGAAAAAGCACAGTATTTTAATCCAGAGAAAGGTGTATGTTTATACATAGATCTTGAATAAATCTGTACTCCAGGACTTTTAAAGACAGGTAGAGAAATCTGAAAAATTCAGCCCTGGCTGGAAGCCAAGGGGCACCAGCACCATTTTGCTAAACTAAGACAACAATTTACTTATGAAAAGACAGCATTTAGCCTTTGCAGATCTTATCTACACACCAGGCAGGATAAAGTTATCTATCACTGTTCAGATTAGAAACATTCAGAAAAAGGCCACAGATGTCAAAAGCCCTTTTCCAGAAAAGGCCTTTGAAATACTGATTTGATACTCTAAGAAAAGGAGTGGTTATGGATTTATGAATTAAAACTTTAACACTTTAAGGCTTTTGAAAGGATAGGAAGTTAAATTTTTTCTTAAACCACAGAGCCCATGCCACATAAATGACTATAGAACACTGAGAAAATATCTCATCCAATATTTTCAGTGAATATCCAGATGTGTGTGAGACACTGGAAATGAGGACACAGCAACAGCCAACAGTAAGAACATGCAGGATAGCTCTCAGGAAAGTACCAACCTGCTATATGCTTAAATTTGATTTGTCTAAATGTGTTAAACTTCAGTGCAGAAAAGCTGGCTTGGGCAATCCATTGCTACTCCTTTTTCCTCACAATACATATACTCTACAAAGATCAATATAGTATTGACAGAAAAATGATCACAAGTGCTCCCCTATGCCAGTGAACTACAAGATCAGAGGCATTGTGTACACAGGCGATACACGGTTGAAGCCAAGGACAAACGTTCCAACAGTTTTAGTCCTGGCATTTTAGATGAGCACCCTGTTTTCCAATCACAGAAAGATCAACCACCAAACTGCCAATGCAAGGACCACGAGAAAAGACATCATGAAAGGAATACGAGGAGATGGAAAAGTATTAGGGTAGAGGTGGCACTTTTTGAGAGACTTGTGTTCCTCAGGGATTGGAATAGAAACCTTGGGAAGAATTTCTTCATGTTCTTGCTGGGGCAAGGCTCTTTCAGCAGATCTCTCTTGCCTTTTAAGTTTCTCTTCATCCTGTACTAACAGAGCACGTTCCTGTGTCTGCTTTCACGGTAGAAGATCAAGAAAGACAGAGAAAGATGAACAAAATGACAGATGGAAAATGCTCAAAAGTGATACTCGGGGATGTGCAAAGGATGGAGAAAGACCTTTTGGACACTCTTCATGCTAGCTCCACTTTATTTTGGCCATTTACCTAGCAAAGTTTCTATAACATAGTAGGGTGTTCAACATAAAAATATTTTTATTTATTTGCAAGCATAGAGAGAGGGAGAGAATGAATGGGTACATCAGGGCTTCTTGCCACTGCAAACAAACTCCAGACGCATGCACCACTTTGTGCATCTGGCTTTACATGGGTATTGGGGGAATTGAACCCAGGCTGTCAGGCTTTGCAAACAATCACCTTTAACCACTGAGAAATCTCTCCAGCCCCAATTTTTTTTTTTAAATAAATGAATAATCAGAATACCCAAATGGCCAAAGACTGCTTGGCTTGCCTTAGCTAGATTATTAATTTCCTCTTTGAAAATATTCATGATTGAATTTTTTTCACATATGAAATTTGGATTATTTTTAATTATTTTAGTGCTACCAATCATCAATAAATTGGGTAATGTGAATAATAAAGCATTCTCCCTGCCATAGAAAAGTTAATTTATTTCAAATTAAATGGCAGAATATAAAAAATAATCTTCATATCTCTTCATATAGAGTCAAAAATGCAATAGTTCAGTATGAGAATTAGATTTTGCTCAGGTGAATAAGTCTTAATTTTGCACATGTAAAATACTGCAAAATAAAGGCAAAAAGTATGACAGTTTACAATGTGCCTCCAAGGTCTATCCCAAAAAGAGAGGAGAAAAAGAAAGAAAGAAAGAAAAATACCCCTACCTACAGATCTCAAAAATTGTACTCTCAGAATCATGATGAAAAATAATAATGACCATCATGAAGGTTTATACATTACAGTTAGGAAATACTTTTGGCAATTTTAAGGAAAGTATTTTTTCCCAATTGTCCAGCTGAGAATCTTTCTCCCCCCACAATTCTATATTCTGCTATACATAGTCAAGACAGATGTTATCTATGAGAGGAAAAACTTGGCTCTGAGTTCTCTTAGTTGTGCTAGCCTTCTCTGATCAGTTTGGAAGTTCAACATTGGTTCTTTGCACACCCCTAAGTGATATGTATCAGGGAGAAAGTAGCTAGGGGACTGGTAGCAAAAAGAAAACAGAAAAAGACAGGATGCAAAATTATAATGATTTTTCAAAGAAAAATAAGGTGGGAGAAGAAAGACAACATAAAAAGAATAGGGTATAATTAAATTCATTTTCTCTCTAAATACATATTTACATCTTCATGCAGCTTTTTCAATCAGCCATGCGCCGAAATAAGCAAATTGAAAACTGCAGGTGCTGCAGCCATGAACGTGTGTTAGGCCAAGAGGCTGTGGGTGTGAATTTACTAGTATAGCCAAAAGAAAAGAAAAAATCAGCAGCTGTCCAGTTCTAGGGGATTCTGTGCTTAGTGCCATGACAGGAGCAAATTTTGACTGAGAAGCACAAGTCATATCAGCAGCTTTACCTCGGGCCCACCAACCTTTCTTTCCAAGGGGAGCATAGAGGTTTTCTTCACCTGGTCATACACAAATTACATAACATTCAGTTGCCTCACATTGCAACAATGTTGTCAAAGGTGGGAGAGGTACCCCCAGAGAACAGAAATATTATCCTACTTATAATAAATGGGATATGCCAAAAACAGAATTATCTCAACATAAAAGATTATCACAGCACACTTCTTATTTATTCCACTATTCATTTAGAGGTATAAATACACATATGAAGCTAAAGTTGTTCACATACTCCCCATGGATTTAATTTAGTTTGCAAAAAGTCATTTCTCTAAAGTCCATAGAGAGACACTGCCATCCCAAGACCAGTCCTGAGCTGATTTCTCAAGGGTTTCTATTTAAAGACATAACATATTTTCTGGAAATGGAGACCAATACAAATTTAACAATCTTATTTAAGTTACTTTTTCAAAGTAGCTGAGCAGCTTTTATTACTTGCACAGAGTCTAAAACAAAGCTTCTAGAAAAACATGCCATTACTGTTTGCAATAGGGTTAATGGGCAAGAAAGCAACAAGCTACTTTTTTTAATTTGCAGTACTTCAGAGTTAGTTAGGACATTAAAGATCATCTCCATTAGCAGGTCCAACAAGATAAATGATTTGTTCAAAAACATTCAGTTGAGCTTTGATTAGCCAGGCCCACTGAGTCCAATCAAACCATAACTATCATTGGACCTCTTATTTCTAAAGACACTCCAAAATGAATTATCTGACTGAGAGTGGTGGTCTCACCTAGAAAGTAGTGGTGGTATGTTTCCAGTTCAAAGTTCACGCTACAGTTTACTTCCAGGATGAGGCTGGGAGGCACTGAACAGGAATGCCAGTCCTATCATCTCTGGAAACTACTCAGTTGTCCATAGTTAGGTATGGTCCAGTCTCACTTGTGAAACAGCTTTAACTTTGTTTGGAGAACTGTTAGCTAAGTCCAATCACTTGAAAAAAAAAAAAAAAAAAACCCTATTCTTTGGGGATCAACTTTTATTCCCTTCTCCAGTTCCAGAAACTAAGTCATAAAAATGGATAGTTTGCCGGGCGTGGTGGTGGCGCATGCCTTTAATCCCAGCACTGGGGAGGCAGAGATAGGAGGATCACCATGAGTTCAAGGCCACCTGAGACCACATAGTTAATTCCAGGTCAGCCTGGGCCAGAGTGAAACCCTACCTAAAAAAAAAAAAAACCAAAAATGGATAGTTTATCAAGACTTCTGAAAAAATGTTTTAAAGTTTTTGTTTTGTTTTGAGACAGGGTCTCATTATGTTATTTAGCTCTGCCCTGAGCTCTTAGACTCAAGTGATCCTCCTTCCTCTTCCAGCTTCCTGAGTAGCTGGAACTACAGGCTCATGCCACTCTGGCTAGATAAACCTCATGTTTTTACTGAGGATATCATTTTGCCTTTCTGAACTAGAATTGCTATGGCAGGGGGGAGCAAACACATAACTTAAAAATATGACCAGTCATTAAGACATTGTGATTTTAAATAAATAAATTATACTGGCTAAATATAAAGATTTTTTTAATGAGTTCAAGGTAACATTCAAGATATTTTCACTAAACACACTTATTTATTCTGGCATGGGATTTCTAACATAGGTAATGCCAACATAAAAAAAAGCATTCCCTGACAGGATCTACAGCCTCTTCTAACAGTGACTATCTTGGAAAAAAGACAGAGATAAATTTGTTTCTCAAAAGCTGAAATATAATCATTAGTACTTGATGCTTTTTATTCTCTGTCTCATGTGCCTCCTTGGTTTATTATCTAGTTGTGGGTGATCATTCCAGACATTTCTAAAGTGTACAAATGTTCAAATAAAGTTTTTTAAAAATGTAATTCCTTCCCAATTGTGACCTTACTAAATTTAGCAAACTTTCTGGTCTTGGAAGGCCCATTTGGAATATAAACAAAGCTCCACTGGCTTGTGGTCAATTTATAAACACACACTAGCTGGAAGTATGCAGTTGTAGAGCCAGTTCCCAGAATCTAACCGTCTTCTAGTAGGTCTAAATGGGTCCCACAATTGAACTGAGTTGTATATATGACTTAAAAAGGAAGTGTTTGATTATTAATGCCTGAAAACAGCAACGAACTGTTGAGACACCACTGTGCCAAATTTAAGTTCTAAATTTTCTCTCAGATATAGAATCTTAAAATACAAAAACATTTATTTCATCCAGTCTCACAGTCACATGGAAAAAGTACTCACTCCTTCTCCTGTAGGGACCTGCCCATTGATGTTCAGAGTTCGGAAGGGGGAGTGTGTAGATAAGCGCTTGTCCCATTCGCTAGGCCGCGGTTCTGGTACAGATTCCATGAAGTTCTTCTTGAGCTCACTGATGCTGGCATGATGCTTTTTGATCTCATCTTGACTCTTGTCTAAATCCTACAATTGAGAGGGCAAGGATGCAAAACAAATAAATAATCAGGACAAAAAACATACCAAGGGCATCCATTTATAGAGACTGGGCACTGGCAGAAAACACATCACATCCAGGATAGGCACTACAAATCCCTACTTTCCATTCCAATACCTTGTAGAATTGTTTGATTCATTTTTCTTTTGAACAAAGTGGATGCGATGTAGCATCACAATCCCATAGCTCACAGCAGCTATACTGCCCATAAAGAGCTTGCTCTTTAGTCTTAACTCTTCTTCCCAATATGACACAAACCCAGATCTCCAGCTCCTCATCCCAAGAAAGTAACCCTTGACTCAATTACTGTCAGCATCATAAGGCCTGATTTAGGCTCAGCCCAGGCAGGATGGAGATAGCAATACAGACTGCTGAATGATGGATGTGGTGGGATTTTGGCTTCCACCACTGGCTGCTGACCTTGGAGAGTTGCAATAGCACAGTATACCTCTTTCTACTAAAGACTGCTTAGTTTCTCTATTATTAAGTGGTTAGACTTTTGATATAAGAATTTATTATAGGGGCTGGAGAGATGGCTTAGCAGTTTAACGCTTGCCTGTGAAGCCTAAGGACCCTGGTTCAAGGCTTGACTCCCTAGCACCCACATAAGCTAGATGCACAAGGTGGTGCATGCATCTGGAGTTTGTTCACAGTGGCTGGAGGCCCTGATGCACCCATTCTCTCTGTCTCTGTTGCTCTCAAATAAATAAAAATATACAAAAGAAGAATTTATTATGGGTTGGAAAGGTTGTTCAGTGGTTAAGGCACTTGCCTGCAGAGCCTAATGACCCTAGTTAGGTTCCTTAGTACCCATGTAAATCTAGATGCACAAAGTGGCACATACATTTGGAGTCTGTTTGTAGTGACTGGAGGCCCTGGCATGCCTATTCTATCTCTCCTCTATCTCTCTCTGCTTGTAAATAAAATAAATTAATTAATTAAAAAAATTTTGTTGGGCTGGAGATAGTGTAGTGGTTAAGGCATTTACCTACAAAACCAAAGGACCCATGTTTGATTCCCCAGTACTAAAGTAAAGCCAGATGCACAAGATGGTGCATGTGTCTGGAGTTCATTTGCAGTAGCTGGAGGTCCTGGAGAATAGGCATGCCTATTCTCTCTCTATCTCTCTCTGCCTCTTTCTACCTTTCATCAAGTAAGTATTAAAAAAAGAATTTGTTGGGCTGGAGAGATGGCTTAGCGGTTAAGCGCTTGCCTGTGAAGCCTAAGGACCCCGGTTCGAGGCTCAGTTCCCCAGGTCCCACGTTAGCCAGATGCACAAGGGGGCACACGCGTCTGGAGTTCGTTTGCAGAGGCTGGAAGCCCTGGCGCGCCCATTCTCTCTCTCTCTCTCTCTCTCTGTCTTTCTCTCTGTGTCTGTAGCTCTCAAATAAATAAATAAATAAAATTATAAAAAAAAAAAAAAAAGAATTTGTTGGTAGGCATGGTGGCACACACCTTGAATCCCAGCTCTCAGGAGGCAGAGGTATGAGGACTGCCATGAGTTTAAGGCCAGCTTGAAACTACATAATGAATTCTAGGTTAGCCTTGGCTAGAGCAAGATTCTACCTCAAAAAAAAAAAAAAAAAAAAAACCAAGCAAAAAGAATGTATTACTAAAATTCCTAGTTCCAGTGTCAAAAGTCAATTGCTACTACATCTAAAAAATATACCAAAATGGTTTTTTATTTGTCAATATCATTCCTACAAACTAAAAGCGTTATGACTTCCAGCCCCAGTAAGTTCATTTCATCCCTTAATACAGTTCAAAATGGGAACTTTCTGGGTCTAAGGGTGTAGCATACAGTGTTTACTTAGAGTACACAAGGCCCTGGATTTGATCTGCTCAACAGCCTTGCTACTCCCCTGCCCATTAAGACATGCTTCCAATAATTTTTAATGGATTGAGAATGATAACAAAAGTTTTATCAAATACCTTATCAATTTCCTTGATAATTAAAAATAACTGAGTCATTCTAGCAGCTTTGAGCACAGAGCAGCTAAACTCATAACAGCAATATATTATATATATTATATATATTATATATGTTATATATATTATATATATATATAGAGAGAGAGAGAGAAAGAGAGAGAGAGCGATATGACTAAAACTAAGAGAGAGAGAGAGAGAGAGATATGACTAAAACTAAGGCTAGTAAAGCATAGGCTAGAAATACTCAGATTTATGTAAAAAAGGTATAAATAACTTTTTTTTTTTCTTTCGAGGTAGGGTCTCACTCTAGCCCAGGCTGACCTGGAATTCACTAGGGAGTCTCAGGGTGGCCTCGAACTCACGGCAATCCTTCTACCTCTGCCTCCCGAGTGCTGGGATTAAAGGTGTGTGCCACCACACCTGGATGTAAATAACTTTTTCAAAGGATACCTGACCAAAAAAAGTCTGGTAAGTTTAACTTGAAGACAAAGATTCAAATATTCTTTGTCCAACAAGTCACACATATACACACATGAAAAAGAAAAACCTCACAAGTTTGAGCCTGAAATCACAATATTCTGAGCCCATGATTTGATGAGAACAAAAAGTTTCATGTTTATTATATACCAGAGCAGCTCTGTATCTGAGAAAAGAAAAATGCTAAAAATATCTCCTAATATGATGTGTGAATTTTGGGATTAGTCCTTTTTTGGATTTGTGGACACACAAATGGTCACATTTTATGTCTCATGTATTTTGTTTAGATAAAATTTGTTTAAAAAATGTTCTTCTGAGGATATGACAAGTTTCTACTAAATAAAACTTTATCACAGGGAAATAACATAGAATCAGTGATATATGTGAGAACAGTTTTGATTCTGGAGATATCTGTTCCTAAAATTCATTTACTAGGTTTTTTTTTCTATTTTTGCAAGGTTGATATATGTATATTTGCTTTGAGAGCAAAGACAATCAACCCCAAGGTGTTAAAGAGATGTCTCAGCTGTTAAAGGTACTTGCTTGCTTACAAAGCCTGACAGCCTGGGTTCAATTTCCCAGTAGCCAAATAAAACCAGATGTACAAAGGGGCACACGTGTCTGGAGTTCATTTGCAGTGGCAGGATGCCCTGATGTGCCCATACTCACTATCTCCGTCTCTCTGTGTTTGTTTTTCTCTCTAATAAATACATAAAATATTTTTTAAAAAAGAAAGATGCCAGGTGTGGTGGTACACACCTTTAATCCCAGCACTTGGGAGGCAGAGGTAGGAGGATCGCCATGAGTTCGAGGTCAGCCTGGGCTAGAGTGAGACCCTACCTCAAAAAACCAAAAAGAAGAAAGAAAGAAAACAACCCCCAAACAGCTCCCTTTTAAGAGTATCTTGCTTGCTGAAAAGAAATGTAGGTATATCTTATGTATGTGGGTTTCCCCCAGGTGAAACAACACTTTGTACTTTTGTTGTAGCTGAAAGCAAGGAAGGCACATTTAACTAGCTAAAGAAAAGCATATACAAGTTCAAAGATCCAGTACTGGACTGAGCAATTGAGACCCACCAGTCATATAAACTGCTGTGACCCAGCTCCTCACTAGACATCAAATTTGTATGGGTCATGTATAACTTAGCACATTTGGGAGGATTGAAAGTATGAATGAGGGCTAGAGAGATGGCTTAGAGGTTAAGGTACTTGCCTGCAAAGCCAAAGGACCCAATTCCCTAGGACCCACATAAGCCAGATGTACAAGGTGGCACATGTGTCTAGAATTTGTTTGTAGTGGCTAGAGGGCCTGGCATACCCATTCTCTCTTTCAAATAAATAAATAAAAATAAATATTAAAAATTTAAAGTATTAATGGAGCATAACAAAAATGAGTAAGAGATGCTACAGTAAGCCTACAACTCTGAGTTAGTCTGTTACAGGCTAGTGAATTGTAACTCTTCTTGCCTAGCTTTTGATTGGTATGGAACCTGAGAAAACTAATTTCTTGATAAAACTGGTAGCTTCTGAGGGAGCTGTCTCCATCCTTCTTAGCTGGCTCTGTTGGAAACCTGTGGGGGCACAGAGTAAAATTAAGATCACAAAGGGACTTGTTCCAAATAGAATTTGTCATAGACATTTGCTACAGGTTCTCTCTGGGAGATGGAGGAGGAGGCGGTACATCTAAAAATGAACTCGACCTTATTTGTGCCAGAACAAAGCATTAGTGGAGGTAGGGGAAGAGAGAAGGGGAGGAGGGATGCTTGAAAAAATAATAACTGTTAAGTTGACAGATAACTTGAGAAAACTTCCTTAGTGGGGAGGGACACTTTTTTTTTTTAAATAATAACTAAGGAATGATGGTCACATTATGTCAGGTTAAGTAATTTCTGAAGCATAACATCTTATAATTTTAGCAGCAATCAAACCAAACACTTCATTAAATATGAAATGCTTTCAAAGACAGTTAGTAGTTTTAATTTCAAACACACACTTATTGAGTATTCCTTCTTATGGCCGTCAGTAAAATGTCAGAAAAAAAAACACATCACACACAGGAAGTTTGTGAATCTCAGAAGCCATAACACATCTTGCGGGAACAAATTACAAATATATGATTGGCACCGTAGGTTCCAGTCAGGAGGAAGTCAGGAGTTATACATATTTATAGTTGGGTGATATTACACTGCTAAGAAGATCAACTGACATCTATTGTCTTTTTAATCTCCCAAGACAAGATGATTCTAGTCTGAGATATGGGCTAAAATAAAGAGACCCAGTTTCCAAATTTGAAATATACAAGTGTCTGGTCTTAGAAAATGTCTATTATATGAGAAAAACACATGTAAAGCACTTGGTATTTTGTCTACCATTCAGTATATGATTAATACAGGTGGGCTATAATTTTTATCTTTATTAATGTATTATGCACATAGTATGCATTCAAAATATAGGTATTGACAAAAATGAAATGAGGTTAAACAATTCATAGAGCCTAGATATTAACCAGAAATCTGTTTTTTGTTGTTCTGTATTTTTTTGTTTGTTATTTTTTCAAGGTAGGGTCTCACTCTAGCCCAGGCTGACCTGACACTCATTCTGTAGGCACAGGCTGTCCTCATGCCCACAGCAATCCTCCTATTTCAGCCTCCTGCATGCTGGGATTAAAAGCATATGCCACCATGCCCAGCTTTTTTTTTTTTTTTTTTCTTTCCGAGACAGGGTCTCGTGTAGCCCAAGCTGGCCTCAATTTATTATTAAATAGCCAAAAATAACCTTGACTGCTTGATCCTCCCTTCTTGTCTCCCAGGCACGGTGATTTTAGTCATCATTTCTGGCCAGAGATTTGTTTTTTAAAGGTTCTTCAGACTCTCAGTTTGGAAATATTTACCACATTTAATATATGGTCATCTTTCAGGTCTCAATTAAAATGCCATTTCCCCCAGCATGGTGATACACATCTCTGTAACTCCCTGTAATCAGGAGGCATAAACAGGAGGCCAGCCTGCTATGCAGAACTCTAGACCAGCCAGCGCCAGAGACCCTGTGTCTGAAAGCCAATAAAAAGGAACAACAATAATAAATGCTAGTTCCTCAGCTCTTCCCTGACATCTTACAGGAAATCCTCTTTACTAGAAAAGCACACTATTTATTTCCTATAGTTTTCTTTTTTTCTGATAACTTGTAACTGTTATTGCTCTTTCTTTACTCATCTCTCCTCCATTTCCTACATTGTAAACTTCCTGAAGCTAGAAACCATGGTCATCATTTCTTCTGTGGTTAAATCCCTGTGTAAGAGTTTATACCCATTTCTTATGGTTCTGCCTTGAATGGAATTGTTATATAATATGGCCATCAACTTCTATATAAGAGTTTTTCTGATGTATAAACTACCTTGGTCTCTGTTTTTTCCACATGGAATAATTCCAGTTTCCTTATTTTTTTCCCCATAGAGTTCCTCTAGTCTCCAATTTGTTTTACATTTCCTATGCAATATGGAGCCTTAGGCCAAATAAAGTATAGCTGTATAGGTTTGGTAAAAATATTACCAATATTCAATGTAATAGAAAAAATGACCTTAAAATTTCTATAGCAGGGTGTATATTACTATTTCTGAATAGAAAACTGTAGTTTAAAAGAGTTATATAATTCTTAACTCAAATCCCAATCTCACCAACTTACCAACTCTGTCACCATAAATTACTCACATTCCCTAAGCTTCAATTTTCTCATCTTTAAAATAAAACTTTGACACTCACAGGCTTATTTTTATGATTAAACCATCTTATAGTCACTACTCATTACATGCTAAGCTCTTTCTTTCTTGTATCTTACTTTTTCTCCTGACTTTTCCTCAGTAATTTTCTGTTACATCTAATAGTTTAAGTCCATTCTGAATTATAATAACTTTTTCTACTTTTTCATTCTCTCTCAGTTCAGAAAATGAAAAAAAGTAAACCTGCTTCTTGGGACACAGAAGTTTATAATACTGGAAAATTTAAGGAACTTTTAAGCAGGGATATTTGAACTTTCTGGAAGTGGGTAAAAGAGTGGAACCGTGATACGGTGAGGGAGTTCCAATCATATATTTTTAGATAGTATGAGCGATGGAAACTAAAAAGAATTAGGAGAGGTGGTTGCGGATTTTCATGTTTATCAACATGCAAAAGCATTTTAAACCTAGAATTCTTTCATGCAATGGCATGCAAAACAAAATGCAGCATAGAAGGAAGGAAGGGGGATCAGCAAGGAATGCAGAAGGTTCCAGGCAACCAACTGAAATAAGCTTCAAGTTCATACAAACCTCCAACATTAAATTGCTATGTCTGATATAAATGTTTTCACCATCTAGTCTCTCTCTCTTTTTCTGTGAAAATGAAAAGGGAAAAACAGAAAAGCATAAAAAATTAAAATGTTATTCTTGCGGGGGAAAAAAACTGCAAATTGGCAAACCAAAAAATATTTCAAATTAAATGTCTGCAGTGCAGCATATGCCAACATGAAATGGTCACAGAACCACAAGGACACACAGAGAACATGATTACCAGTAGAAATGGATGACCTTGTTTATGAGCGATGGAAGCTTGTGATGATGTTATTTAAACAGACAGTGCTCCTAGCTTCATTGGCTTCTTACACAATAAGCTGTTTTATGTTCCTTCTTTTTTAAGCCACACTGATGGAATGTGACCTTAAAATAATATATGACTCTAATAAGCTTTGAAACTCCATGCACCATGGGAATGGAGACATACTTTAAAAACATTCAGCTTGTGTGGAGCTGTTTCACACTTTGTAATACTGCAGTACCTAGATTTCTAAAGGAATTTTATACTCAGCTAGCCAACAAATATATTCATCGTGAACTGGTTCATCCCACTCCACAGTTGGGATGCATGAGGCACACAGCAGTCAAACTCACAATCTAACAGTGATGCAAGTTGCTGCTAGGATGAGTTTTATGATCAATGTATATAAAATGTCATCTTGATTCCAAGAATATGATTCCATTATGAAATCATTCTTACAAAGTTTGAATATAAAAAGGTCTGACCCTCACTACACTTTTGTTAAAAGATACTTCCTTACTGAAAAGTTTAATGAACTCTTCCAATCATAGAAGATGCTAGTTTTTTTGTGGGTACATATCTATGTGTACTCACTCATATATATGTTCTTTCAAAGTAACTTCTGGTGAAGAGAAGTCAATGAAAAGGATGGATCACTGTCTTTTTAAGGCACTGTATATCAGCATGAGTGCAATGATGGTGTAGTTTTGTGAAAGTGAAAAACGGCTAACCTTCCTCATTCTTATCAGATCTTCAGTTTTTTCTGCAAGCTTCTGTTTTGCCACAATTCAAAAAAAGAAAAAGAATGACAAAATATTGGCTCATTTAAGTTTGTATGAAACTTTATACAAAAAAGTTGTTTTTTAAAAGAGGAATAGGGGAATAGGAAAAAAAAATTGAGGGAATGGAGGGAAAGCAACAAGTGGCTTGTTGGCACAAACCTGTGTTTGGTCACCATTTGAGGTGGGTACTGTGACCTCGATGTGGGTTTTTTCCACCTACATTTAAGATATAAAGTAGTAAAACATTTTAGGTTAGCAAATTTCTAAGAATAGTGCTATTTCCAAATAAACTGCATCACTGAGCCAGGGGCAAAACATGCTGATAAGTAATCACCATGATGCAGTTTCATGAAGGGGTGGTAGGAAGGGTATCACTTCCAGTAGCTATGTCAATTCATCATCACATTGCCAAGACCAAAGAGGTAATATGGATAATCAAATTATCAAAAAAAAAAAGAAAAAAGAAAAAGAAAATTAAGGTCATCATTGTGTTGATGAAGAAAATATCTTAATACTTATCTATATTAAAATGTGCTTATTTAAAATAATATATGCTTATTTAATATAACAAAGATTGTTTTTGTTTTGCTTGTTTTCATGATCTGGGAGTATTCTAATATTTAAAACAAATTTACTAATGAAGATATCAATATGTAATATACACGATAGAAATAAGTAATTTTTAGTTAAAAATACACATGTAATAAACCACACATGACACCAAACAGATAAATACAAAACATTTTGTTAGTTGATCAATACATTTTAAGAAAGCAGTTTCACTGCTCAGTTTATTACATAACAAAGTATCAAAATAAATTCCATCCAAATTGTAACTGACACATGCAACAACTCCCAGGGCTGATTTACAAATGAGCACACAGGCCTCATTGGCAACAATCTCTTCTCTAGGAAACTGGAACCCATGGTTTGGTGGAAGAACAAGATTTTTATCTTTTATAGTAACAAAAGAACACCTAAGGTTGCCCAAGTAGCTTTGAAATACCTTAATAGTAGTCATTTTTGTATATAGAAATGGGAGTAATTATTTTTAAACTTGACTAGCTTTCAAGAGGAAACAACAGAATGAGCGCTGCTTAAGGCATTGTATATTTCAAAATTAGAAAGTGGATTTTCTTTATTAAGGGTTAAGTCAATCATTCCATATCGTTACATTTTTAAATAGAACCTCATTAACTTGTGATTTTGACATGTTCTTTCGAATCACACACAAAAGCATTACTCTAGTGTACAATGTCATTGTGCTATTTTTTGAATATTGAATATAAAACATAAAATAATACCAGACTTTGTCATACTACCAAATCATTAATACATCCAACTACAGCACTTTTAATAATCAAGAATAATTAACAGACCACTTCTACTCTGAGTCCCATATACTTGCTGTATGGCCATTAACAAGTTATTTAAGATTGTCAGAGCTTAAATTTTCTTACTTATATAATACTGTCTTTTTTTGTTGTTTTATTTTATTTTTTTTTGAGGCAGGGTCTTACCCTAGCCCAGGCTGGCCTGGAAGTCACTCTGTAGCCCAAGCCAGGCTCAAACTCATGTTGATCCTCCTATCTCAGCCTCCTGAGCACTGATATGAAAGGTATGAGCCCCCACACCTGGATACTTTCTCTCTCTCCCTCTCTCTCTCTCTCTCTCTCTCTTTTTTTTTTTTTTCCTGAGGTAGGGTCTCACTGTAGCCCAGGCTGACCTGGAATTCACTATGTAGTCTCAGGGTGGCCTCAAATTAACAGCAATCCTCCTACCTCTGCTTCCCAAGTGTTGGGATTAAAGGCGCGCACTACCACACCTGGCTTTTTTTTTTTTTGCTTTTCGTGGTAGGATCTCATTCTAGCCCATGCTGACCTGGAATTCACTATGAAGTCTCAGGGTAGCCTTGAACTCATGGTGATCCTCCTACCTCTGCTGCCTGAGTGCTGGGATTAAAGGCATGTGCCACTGGCTTTTTTTTTTTTTTTTTTTTAAGATGGGGTCTCACTATGTAGCCCAGACTGGCTTTGAATTCTGATTGCGCGTGCTAGGATTACAGGTATGTGCCAACATATCCAACTTAAATAGAGATAATGTCTTCATAGAATTAGATACAATCTGCAAATACTAGTTTTAAATATTTCATAAAGCCAAATTTCTTTTTGAAACCAGTAACTTCTTTTTTAGTCCTTATTAATCCAATGAGAGGAAACTGATAGCCAGTACTTTAGTTTAAGAATTAAGGCCAAGGGCTAGAGAGATGGTTTAGCAGTTAAGGTACTTGCTTGTGAAGCCTAAGGACCCATATTCTACTCTCCAGATCCCGTGTAAGTCAGATGCACAAAGGTGAGGCAAGTGCAAGGCCACACATGCCCACTAGGTGGCTCAAATATCTGGAGTTAGATTTCAGTGGCTGAAGCCCTGGTGTGCCAATTCTCTCTCTCCCTCCCTCTCTCTAAAATAAAAAATAAAGGCTGGAGAGATGGCTTAGTGATTAATGTACTTGCTTGCTAAACTGAAGGACACAGGTTTGATTTCCCAGGACCCATGTACACCAGATGCACAAGATGAACAATGGAGTTCATCTGTAGTGGCTAGAGGCCCTAGCACACCCAATCTCTCTCTCTGCCTCTCTCAAATAAATTAATAAAAATAAAATAAAAAATATATATTTTAAGAAGTCTAAAAAGCTAGGAACAGTGACACACCTATAGTCCCAGCTTCTAAGGAGGTAAGACAAAAGGATTGCTTGAGTCTAGGAGTTCAAGGCTAGCCTTGGCTATACAGCAAAACCCCAGTCTCGAAAAGAAAAAAGAAATCAAAGCCAAGTGGCAATAGTATTTTTGTGTATGGCCTTACCACTAACATTTAGTGAAATATAGATAAATATGGGGGACAAGTACGGCCTCTACTTCATCAGACTAAGCCCTTGACAAATGAGCCATAGGACAAAAAAACTATACCTATCTGGAAGCTAACCAGTGTTAGGTAAAGAAATTTACATGGTTAGGTTTCTTCATATATATATAATACATGTGGCTTCAAGGAGATGTCAACAGTTACTTTCTAACTCTTACGAATAAAATCAGCTCAGCTTGCCTTAATTTTGCCACTACCATGACAGTAATAGAAGAGGCTTTCAGTTTCATTTCAACCACAAACACCTTGAAACATATGTTTATATAGATTTAATTGGTAAGAAGAGCCCTCCTCTTGGCACCTAAATGAAAAACATACACTCTTCGTTCTACTGAGGTTGCATGAGCAAAGGGTATTTATTTGTGAAGATATGTATGTATGTCTGTTTTATAGGGCAAAAGGAGAATAAGTAAACCAGAGTAATCTCAGCCATTCAGGAAGATTCCCTTGATAATTTCAATAATCCACACTTCGGTAATCAGTAATAAAAAAGAATTGTCACCTGTTCCAAGTGATATACTCTAAGACTAAAACTGGGTAGGTACTCAAAGGCTACACAGAACCTGGTAACCAATGTCAAGGACATTTGGCTAGTTAGGAAAAAAAAGCAAATTCCCACCATTCCCTCAAGAGAATAAAACTGCATATCGTATTTAACAGATTAAAACAATACAGCTGTCTATTGTTCTATAGGCAAATCAGATATTGGTCTGGCTCCAAAAGAACAGGATTAATTTACATGCTAAAGTGAAAATACTTTTAAAGGCTTACCAAACATATATAAATCCAGTTCTTTTTAAGTAACTGCTTCTCATAATTCCTGCAGACAATAATGAGACTTGTATTTACTCTAATAAACCTGGACTAGCACCTCAACTCCATCATGGAATAAATATATTTTAAAGGCTTGTAAACAGAGCTGGAGAAATGGCTTAGTGGTTAAGGGCACTTGCTTGCAAAGCCTGACAGCCTAGGTTCGATTCTCCAATACCCATGTAAAGTCAGATGCACAAGGTGGGGCATGCATGTGGACTTCATTTGCAGTGGCAAGAGATCCTGGTGCACCCATACTTTCTCTCTCGTAAATAAATAAATAAGTTAATTTAAAAAGTTTTAAACATATAAAAAGTTAACCCAGTGTTTGTTTTTTTTTTGGCTTTTCAAGATAGGGTCTCACTCTAGCCCAGGTTGACCTATATAATCTCATGGTGGCCTCAAACTCACAGTGATCCTTCTACCTCTGCCTGCCAGGTGCTGGGATTAAAGGCATACACTACCATGCCTGGCTTAACCCAGTTATTTTTTTACTTCTGGGAAATCTGCTAATTAAACTGATGATTTTTCAACTCAGCGCAATGACTGTGGGTACTGTCAACTCAGAGTTAGAAGCAAGTCAGCAGCATAACCTCTCCTACGTAGTGGATCCTCTTCTTATAAAGCTGCTTAAGATTTAAATAACCACATCCATGTGCATTATGTAATACTCATTCTTTGGAAATGTTCATATATCCATCTTAGGCAATCAAATTACAGTTTAAACAGCCGGGCATGGTGGCGCACGCCTTTAATCCCAGCACTTGGGAAGCAGAGGTAGGAGAATTGCAGTGAGTTTGAGGCTGCCCTGAGAACACAGAGTTAATTCCAGGTCAGCCTGGGCTAGAGTGAGACTCTACCTCGAAAAACAAAACAAAACAACAACAAAAAATTTACAGTTTAATCACAATAGCAGAGCTGACTCTTAGGCAATCTGGAGATTCCTCCCAGAATGAGTAAAACATTCTAAAAGGCAATCACCATGCAGGTGTTCTGTAACCCCAGAGGTCACATGAGATCTTCCTGGATGAACAGCTTGCAGTCTTGATGACACAGTCCTACCCGCATATATAATAGGTTTATGAGCAATGATGCTTTTGGAAAGAATGAGGAAATATAATTTTGTTGGGATTCTAAACAACTCAGCTGTCTTGAAAACCTTTGAAACTCAGAAAGTGGATTAGCTGGACCTGTAGACTGATGACATACCTTCCACACTTCAGTGGGCTCAGGCTCAGGCTGCTCAGGGGACTCTTCTTCCCCTTCCCCTTTCACCTCGACCTTCACGGCTTCCTTTTGTGTTTTCTTGACAGGTGCCTTTGGCCCCATGCCTTCTGTAACCTGACTCTGAGCAATGGCTGGTGCAGACGTGGGCCGAGGACTTCTGTCGGCAGACTCGGCAGCTGCTGCTATGCAAGAAAGAAAAAGGGGAAGAGTAAGTGAAGGCGAGAGCTGCTGTACTACTACAAAGTCATCGTGTGAGACAGTGACCTGGAACACATACAAGTGTTACGGTCCAGTACATACCATACAGAGGTAAAAAACCAAATCATCAGTGCTTTTGCAGTCAACCAATGACAACAGGATAATTAAAGAAAAGCTAAAATGTGTTAATGATTATGTTTCATAAATACTGAATTCAGTGGGGGGAAAGATTAAAGTAAGATGGGCTGGAGAGATGGCTTACTGGATAAGGCACTTGCCTGCAAAGCCTGAGGACCAAGGTTCGATTCCTCAGTACCTACAAAAGCCAGATGCACAAAGGTGCAGTGGCTAGAGGCCCTGATATGCCCATTCTCCCCTTCTCCCCCTTTCTCTTTCTCTCTCTCTCAAATAAGTAAAAATTAAAGAGGATTTTTAAAAAAGGACCAAAGTAAGAAATTTATCTTGTAATCTGTTAGTTTCAAGAACTTGTAATGTAGTCTATGAAGTGGGAAAAGGAGGGTTAATTCAAGCTGGTTCTTCCATGGAGCCTTTTTGCAATAAAGATCTTATTTATTTTTAGGTGATTTCAGGAACTTCAACATATTCTATGAAAAGAATTCAGTCATGTTTTTCTTCAGTGAAGCCTCCTTGGAATGGTTACAAAACAACTTGGTAGATGGCTCTTCTAATAAGACATGTACTACTTTTTGATGCTTGAAGGGCAAATGTTTCAACCCCTGTAGTAATAAATAATTTGAATAAAATAATATGAATCTGAGGCTGGGGAGATTGCCCACTTAAGCATGAAGTCTTGAGTTCAGATTCTCAGTAGCTTCCTCTTACAATCCCAGCGTGCTGGGAGGGTAGAGACAGAAGGCTCCCTGGGGCTACTGGGCTGGCTAGTCTAGCTGAATTGGTGAGCTGCAGGTTCAGTGAGAGACCTTGTCTCAAAATAAATAGGGTGAAAAAAAGTAAGGTGGACGGGGATTGAGATATTTATACTTTGCAAATTCTCTCCTAGAGCCTTACTATACCGTTCCTGTTCTATACTCAGGCTAATTTTCCTCCAGAGAACATTTGGCAGTGTCTGGAGACATTTTTGGTTGTCACAATTGGGAAGAAGAATGAAAGGAGGTGCTGACATCTAGTGCATAGAGGCAAGGGCTGCTGAGGTTGAGATGCCTTGCTTTAGGGAAAAGGCTGTATAGACTGTTCTGAAGAGATAAAAACAAAAACTATTTTCAAAGAATTAACTATTACTTGGGTTTGCAATATTTGGCACCGATGTTTTGTATGGCTTACTTCAAAATAGTCACTCAGATGCTGGGGATGTAGCTCAGTGGTAGAGTGTCTGTCTAGCATGCACAAGGCTCTGGGTTCAATCCCCAGTACCTCAAAACAAAACAAAGCAAACACCAGTTACTATTTCTGGTTTTTATCTTACTTCTTTTAGGGATTAAAAGAAAATATTCATATACTCTGTAGAAAACCTTACTTACCTGATACTGTTTAAGAAAGGATATTTTTCCACATGATTTAAAGTTTCAAATAATAGATCATTAACCTTTTCTGTATTGAGACTTTCAAATCCTGATTCTTTTTTTTTTAGATTTATTTATTTATTAGAGACAGAGAGAGGGAGAGAGAGAGAGAAAGAGAGGGAGAGATAGAGGGTAGAGGGAGAATGGGCATGCCAGGGCCTCCAGCCACTGCAAATGAACTCCAGACACATGTGCCACCATGTGCATCTGGCCTATGTGGGACCTGGAGAATAGAACCTGGGTCCTTAGGATTCACAGGGAAGTGCCTTATCTGCTAAGCTATCTCTCCAGCCCCAAAATCTTGGTTATTTTTAATATAAATCTTTACTTTTTAGAAATCTTTGAATGTGCACATGTGAGTGCAAGAGGACACATGCCACAGCACATGTGTGCAGGTCAGAGGATAACCTCAGATACCGTTCTCACCTTCCATCTTGTTTGAGGCAGGGTCTGTTTGCTATTTGCTGCTGTGTACTCCAGGCTAGCTAGGCATGAGCATCTGTGAATTCTGTTTCTGCTTCCCATTTCTCCATAGAAGTACTGGGATTACAGATGTATGCATCTGCATCTGGCTGTACGATGCATTCTGGGGATCTGAACTCAGGCCCTCAGGTTTATGTGGCAACAGTATTCTACCCACTGAGCCATCTCCCCAGCCTAATTTTTACATTTATTTAAATATTCACTTATTTGAGAGCAAGACAGAGACAAAGAGAGAAAATATGGGTGTGCCAGAGCCTCTTGCTGCTTGCTACAAAATGAACTCCAGACCCATATGCCACTTTACACAACTGGCTTTAAATGGGTACTGGCTCTGTAAGAGTGTTTTTATCCACTGAGCCTTCTCCCTAGCCCTAATGTTCCCAATCTTATTATATACTTTAATTTTTATTTATTTTTTTTTTTGAGGTAGGGTCTTACTCTGGCCCAGGCTGACCTGCAATCCACTATGTAGTCTCAGGGTGGCTTTGAACTCACAACAATCCTCCTACCTCTGCCTCCTGAGTGCTATGATTAAAGGTGTGTGCTACCATGCCCAGCTTTCCTTCCTTTTTAAAGTGATATACCGAACATAATTTATTGTGATACAATTAGACTTATAAGCTAAAATCAAGTAAAAAGTTTAAAGTAAAACGAAGGAATTCCTTAGTCAGAACAGATTGAAATACTAAAATTCATCCACATAACACCAAAAAAGAAATGTTTATTACCCTATACTGAACTTCAGTGAAAGAATTTCTCAGAGAATGCCTAGAAAAATAGCAGAAAACACAGAACCTACTTTATCTCCTAAAAAAATTATTTTATTTATTTATTTGAGAGAGACAGAAATAAGCAGATAGAAAGAGAGAGAGAGAGAGAGAGAGAGGGCACGAGCAAGCATGCCAAGTCTTTGGCCACTGTAAACGAATTCCAGACATATGTGCCACCTTGTGCATCTGGCTTACGTGGGTCCTGGAGAACTGAACCTGGATCCTTTGAGCTTTGTAGCCAAGTGCCTTAACTGCTAAACCATCTCTCCAGCCCCACTTTATCTTTTAAAAAATGTTTATTTATTTGAGAGAAATAGGCAGAACAGAGAAAGAAGCAGACAGAGAGAGTGAGTATGGGCACACTGGGGCCTCTTGCCACTGCATATGAACTCCAGATGCATGTGCCACTTTGTGCATCTGGCTTCATGTGAGTACTGGGGAATTGAACCCAGGCCATCAGACTTTGTTAGCAAAACGTTGAACTACTGAGCCATCTCTCCAGCCCCCTACTTTATCTTTTAATGAAAAAAATCTGTTGCCCTTTTACTAATGGGTGCTCTAAGCCAGTCAATGTAAGAGTGGCAGATGGCACAACAAGCCTAACAAAACAAGGGAACATGACAAAATATTTTGTTCACAGTTGTGTTAAAGTATCATTATACATGTGAATTTATACCTCTTCTAAAAGAATTAATTCAATTTTGCCTGGCATCAGAGAAACATAGCCCATGCTTTTACCATGTGTTATTTTGCCACATGAATTTGGTTTTAATCCAACACTAATATTGCAGAGCCAAACAATTTATGTCTTCAGCATTCCTAGCCTTGGCAATCTGTACTGCACATGGAAAAGTAAGTATAGATGTAGAAATTGATGGGTGGAAACAGAGGTTGGTTCAGAAGTTGAAAAAGAACAGATTACAATGAATAACCCTCACTATGAGGGAAGCAAGGAATACTGGCAAAATCCGAACCATGACTCTTAGGCCCAAGCATGCCTTTTATTTTTCCCTTGTTTTTTTTGTTTTTGATTTTTTTCGAGGTAGGGGCTCACTCTAGCTCAGATTGACCTAGAATTCACTATGTAGTCTCAGGGTAGCCTCAAACTCATGGTGATCCTCCTACCTCTGCCTCTCGAGTGCTGGGATTAAGGGCATGTGCCACCACACGTGGCTTGTCATCTTTTTTTTTTCTGGTTTAAGCTTGCCTTAGTCACACACATGAATGTGACCAAGGGCAAGGAGCTTATCTGACATACCTCAGTTTCATCACTTGTGAAATGTGGCAGATATTAACTCTATTGATAGTTGAGGAAAGTATACTCAATGGATATAAAAATATTTTATGAAATCTAAATATTAATAGCTCCTGATATTATACTTCAGTCCTTATATTTATTTTGTTTTGGATTAGTAATATTTTAAAAGTATGTTTGGTCAAAGATTAATTGTGAACACCACATGCAATTCAAAGGGAAGATCTCACCTGGAAGTCATGGAGAGACAATTTTTTTTTTCATTTTCTCAGCAAGGAGATTATGGACTATGAATCAAAATAAAATATCACAGTAGTGATTGTTTTTCGAAAATAGCTTCATTGAGATATAATTCACATATTATACAATTTACTCATTAAATGCTTTTTTGGTATATACAGCATCTTCAGAGTAGATTTGTTGAAGAGTAGTATTTTTTTAGATGTCTTAGCTCATGGTTAGGGATATAGCTTGGTAGCAGAGTTCTTGTCTACCATGTCTGAGGACCTGGATCTGATCCCCAGCACCAGAAAAGAAAAAAATAATGATGTAGCTGGGCATGGTGGTGCACGCCTTTAATCCCAGCACTCAGGAAGCAGAAGTAGGAGGATCACTGTGAATTCAAGGCTACCCTGAGACTACATAGTGAATTTTAGGTCAGCCTTGGCTAGAGTGAGACCCTACCTCAAAGTAAACAAATAAACAAAAAAAATTATGATATTTTGGGGTTATGGGAGTGGCTTAGTGCATAACATGCTCATAGCTCAAGTTAGAGTACCAGAGTTCAATCCCAAGACCCATGTAAAAATCTGGAAGCCAAGGTGGACTTCTGTAACCTCAGCACTCTGGCACTGACAGTGAGACTAGAGACAGAATTTCTTAGGCGAGTACAGCAAAGAACACCAGAGTGAGAATCCAGAGAGAGAGAGAGAAGGGGTGCACAGGCAGGACCAACTCGTCTTCTGACCTCCACAAATGTGCCATGGCACACACACACATGCACACTCACACACAAATAATTTTTTTAATGATGTTTTGGGGTCTGGAGAGATGGTTTAGTGGTTAAGGTGCTTGCCTGTGAAGCCTAAGGACTCATGTTCGACTCTCCAGGTCCCACATAAGCCAGATGCAGTGAAGCAAGTGCACAATGTCATACATGCACACAAGGAGACACACAAATCTGGAGTTTGTTTGCAGCAGCTAAAGGCCCTGGCATACCCATTCTCTCTCTGCTTCTTTCTCCCTCTCACAAATAAATAACAATAATAAATTATATTTTAGGAGTTGTTGGCCAAGAAGGTCCCTGGTGCCCACAAAACATTACAGACTCTTGTTTTCCTACCAGAACTAGACAGTGAAACCTTATTGCTGAAGACTCCACATGCTTGGGCTGCAGATCACTGAGAAATCAAACTGGAGCTGAGCTGGAAGCTTCCTCCCAGTTGTCTAGCTGTCAGGATGCTGGAAAGAGCTATGCAGCACACAGCCTTTTGGGGGAGAGAATTCATTAATGGTCTTAACCAGCAGCAGTGGATCCTGCAAGCTTTATGGCTGACATGTCTGTTATAGGAGAGACAAACTGCTCTCTAATTGGACTGGAGGCCTGCTCCACAGGACAGATTCATGCCTGGTACTGAAAACCTAGTCAAAAGCCTATAAGCCGGGTATGGTGGGGCACACCTTTAATCACAGCACTTGGGAGGTAGAAGTAGGATTGCTGTGAGTTAGAGGCCGCTCTGAGACAACATAGTGAATTCCAGGTCAGCTGGGTTAGCATGAGTTCCTACCTCAAAAAACAAACCAACAGATAAAGCCTATGGCTGGGTACATAAGGCCTAGGGGGAAAACTAATACTTTTGTCTGGCTAAATGAAAATATTATGCCCAAGAAACTGCCCTCTAAATACTTATGTTTATGCCCATATATTAATTACTCTTGTTTTTGGTTAGAGAAGGTTCTCTTTTCAGGTGGCAATGACCAGTGGGGTGACTCAAAATTCAGCCATACTGCTGAGACGTGAAGTGAGACATCTCTATCACCCCTTCCAAGGCTCAGGTACCATTGCAGAAGAGGTGGCAGAAAGACTGTGAGAGACAAAGGAAGGGAAGGACTGCTTACAATGCTGTCATCCAGCCTTGATATTCATGACCTCACAGTGGCTGACACTATGTACACAAGACCTGCATAATAGGAAAAAATGATGGCATCAAAATAGAACAGCGATTACTTGGAAAGAAGGGATTAAGTGGAGGGGGAATTTGGGAGGGGGAAAAGGAGGGTAGGAGAGAATAATAATCATAGTATATTGTCTATATTTATGGACGTGGTAAAAAAAAAAGTTTAAGAATTGGGGACTGGTTAAGGCACTTGCCCATAAAGCTTAACAATCTGAGTTTGATTCCCTAGTACCCATGTAAAGTCAGATGAACAAAGTGGCATATGTGTCTAGAGTTCTTCTGCAGCAGCTAGAGGCCCTGGGACACCCATTCTCTTTTTCTCTTCCTGCTGGGCATGGTGGTGCACACCTTCAATCCCAGTACTTAGGAGGCTAAGGCAGGAGAATTGCTGAGTTCAAGGCCACCCTGAGACTTCACAGTAAATTCCAGATCAGCCTGGGCTAGAGAATGACCCTACCTCAAAAAACCAAAAGGTAAAAAATGATGCTTTGGCTCTTTAGCCATCTCTCCAGCCTATATTTTACTAATGTACTTGTTAGCTATTAAAACGTTTTGGAGTATATACATTATTTTGTTTAATTTTTAATTTCGGGGGGGGGGGGATTTTCCAAGGTAGGGTCTCGCTCTAACTCAGAGTTGACCTGAAATTCATTCTTTATCTCATGGTGGCCTCGAGCTCATGGCAATCCTTCTACCTCTGCCTCCCGAGTGCTGGGATTAAAGGCGTGTGCCACTACGCCTGGCTTAATTTTTAATTTAATTTTGTTTTTTGGTTTTTCAAGGTAGGGTATCACTCTAGCCCAGGCTGACCTGGAATTCACTATGGAGTCTCAGGGTTGCCTCAAACTCACGGCAATCCTCCTACCTCTGCCTCCCGAGTGCTGGGATGAAAGGCGTGCACCACCATGCCTGGCAATTAATTTTACATTTTTTATTATAGACAACTTCCATAATTATAGACAATAAACCATGATAATTCCCTCCCCCCTTATTTCCCCCTTCACAACTCCACTCTCCATCATATCCCCTCTCCCTCTCAATCAGCCTCTTTTATTTTGATGTCATGATTTTTTCCTCCTATTATGATGGTCTTGTACAGGTAGTGTCAGGCACTGCGAGGTAATGGATACCCAGGCCATTTTGTGTCTGGAAGAGTGCACTGTAAGGAGTCCTATCCTTCCTTTGGCTCTTACATTCTCCTCCTCTATTGCAATGGACACTGAGCCTTGAAAGAGATGTTTCAGTGCTGAACACTCCTCTGTCACTTCTTCTCAGCACTATGGTACCTTTTGAGTCATCCCAGAGGTACTGCCATCTGAAAAGAGAAGCTTCTTTAACAAAAAGTGAGAGTAGCATTGACATATGGGTATGAATATTAAGGAAAATGCTTACTGGGCAGTTTGGTAAACACAGTATATACATTTAGCCAGATACTAGCAGACATTACACTACCAGGGCTCACGACTTCCCCTGTCATAGGTTTTCAGTATCAAGCATGTATTCACTCCTGTGGAGTGGGCCTCCAGTCCAATTAGAGCAGTTGGTTTCCCCCATAACAGACATGCCACTATTGTACCTGTTGGCTCATTTGGCTTTGCTGGCCAAACTTAAGGCTTGCAGTGTTCACTGTTGTTTATCTCCACTGATGACTTCTCTCTCTTTCCTAAGGAGCTGCATGCAGTGTAGCTTTTTCCAGCTTTCTGTCAGCTGGTCAACAGGAAAGAGGTTTTCAGCTCAGCTCTAGCAGGATTTCTCAGCAACCTTACAGCCCAAGCACATGAAGTCTTCAGCGCTAGGGTTTTATCATCTATTCCTAGTGGGAAACCAAGACCTTCGACAATGGCCTGTAATGTTTTGGGGACATCAGGGACCTCCCTGCCAACAACTCACTGGAAGGTATCCCATCCCTGGCACTGAAAATTTTATAGTAACAATCTATGGCTTCTGGGTGTGCCATTGCCCAACAAAGTAGGTTTCCATATGACTTACATTAAAATTTTTAAAAGGGGGATGGAGAAATTGCTTAGTGGTTAAGGCACTTGCCTGCAAAGCCTAAGGACCCAGGTTCCACTCCCCAGATCCCAAATAAGCCAGAAGCACAAGGTGATACATATACAAGGTTGCATATGCACACAAGGTGGCACATGTGTCAAGTTTGATTGCAGTGGCTGGAGGCCCTGGTGTGCCAATTCTTTCTCTCTCTCTGACATGAAAAAAGAGGCTAGTTTGTTAGGTTTGCCTCAAAAAATTTTTTTTAAGTTAGTATTCTCCATTTAAAAAATATTTTATTTTTATTTGTTTATTTGACAGAGAGAAAGCAGCAGAGAAAGTATGAGAGAGAGAGAGGGAATGGGCATGCCAGAGCCTCCAGCAGCTGCAAATGAACTCCAGATGCATGTGCCACCTTGTGCATCTTGCTTATATGAGTCCTGGGGAATCGAACTTGGGTCCTTTAGCTTTGCAGGCAAACGCCTTAACTGCTAAGCCATCCCTCCAGCCCAGTATCCTCTATTTTTGAAAGTCCAGAAAATATAAATATTGGTGGTGATACTTTTAAAAAATATATATATATATTATTTATTTGCAAGAGGGGGCGAGAGAGAGAGAGAACAAGCAAGCATAGCTATACCACGACCTCCTACAGTACACTACAAATCTAGAGGTATGTGCCTCTGTGTATCTGTCTTTATGTGGGTACTGGGGAATTGAACCTGGGTTGGCATGCTTTGCAAGTAAACACCTTTAACTGCTGAGCCATCTCTCTAGCCCCTGTGATATTCTTATACAACTAATAAGTTTTGTTATAATGTTGCCCTTGGCTAGCATGAAAAGGAACTTAGAAGAGGATAATAGAAGGGGAATATGACCAACATGATTTGCTCATATAGTAAAGTTTACAATTAATAAAAAAAAATTAGTCACTGAAGAAAGTGAATGCTGGGCTGGAGAGATGGCTTAGCAGTTAAGCGCTTGCCTGTGAAGCCTAAGGACCCCGGTTCGAGGCTCAGTTCCCCAGGTCCCACGTTAGCCAGGTGCACAAGGGGGCGCACGTGTCTGGAGTTCGTTTGCAGAGGCTGGAAGCCCTGGTGCGCCCATTCTCTCTCTTTCCCTCTATCTGTCTTTCTCTCTGTGTCTGTCGCTATCAAATAAATAAATTAAAAAATAAAAATTTAAAAATTTTAAAAAGAAAGAAAGTGAATGCTTACCTAGAATTTACATGTAACTAAATGCATATACATTCAAATACATACACTTCCAATACTTAAAACACTAACAGATGGACTTAACCACATGTAATAAGTTGAGTTTGTACTATGTTCTCCTCATACCACAACCTCTTCAAGCATATTTATTATAATAAGTGAAATAAAAATAAGCACATTTTTTAAAAAAAGAAACTTAGGGCTGGAGGGATGGCTTAGTGCTTAAGGCATTTGCCTGCAAAGCCAAAGGACCCAGGTTCAATTCCCCAGGACCCACATCAGCCAAATGCACAAGGGGGTACATGCATCTAGAGTTCGTTTGCAGTGTGGCTGGAGGCCCTGGTGCGCCCATTCTCTCTCTCTCTCTCTCCCTCTCTCTCTCCCTCTCTCTCTCTCTTCCTCTTTCTCTGTCAGATAAATAAATAAATAAAAATAAAATATTAAAAGAAAAACTTAGAACTGGGTAAGGTGGTACACACCTGAAATCCCAGTACTCAGGACTGAGGTAAGAGGACTACAGTGATTTCAAAGCCAGCTTGGACTACATACTGAGTGTCATGACAGTCAAGGCTACATAGTAAGACCCTGTCTCAAAAAAACAAGACAAGGGCTGGAGAGATGGCTTAGCGGTTAAGCGCTTGCCTGTGAAGCCTAAGGACCCCGGTTCGAGGCTCGGTTCCCCAGGTCCCACGTTAGCCAGATGCACAAGGGGGCGCACGCGTCTGGGGCTCGTCTGCAGAGGCTGGAAGCCCTGGCGCGCCCATTCTCTCTCCCTCTATCTGTCTTTCTCTCTGTGTCTGTCACTCTCAAGTAAATAAATAAAAAATTAAAAAAAAAAAAAACAAGACAAAACAAAAACAATCTCTTTTAGGCAAACAAAGAAAAGGCCCAAACAGTATAGAAATTTAGATACTAGAGTATTAAAGTGTAAAACTCAAACCTATCACACTAAGAAAAGAGAAGCATAACTTTCACTCGAAGCTGTTTCTTACTAGCACAATTTCTGCCAGTGTTGTATAGGTTCAGAAAACAGGCAAGGGATCAATGGATCCACATTAGAAAACCTACTTGAATCATCAGAGGATCTTTAGCAATATAACAACAAACACCACTGATGCTCGGGTACACGAGATGCTCCCCAGGAGTGAGGCATGACTCTAAGCTTTGTTGTAGAGTTCCAGAGATGAGAAAGAGGTCCTCATGAATCATTTCTCACCAAATGGATGAACTAGTTACTTGGTTGTGTGACCTCACTAAGTTATACAACTCTTTAGTGCTGTAATTTCCTCAGGAGTAAAACAAGAATTCCCAAATGCTTCTTCTAGTATTAAATAGGAAAACAAATTATTTGGAAAGCAAAAAGTGCAATAAAAATGCGAGTTAAAAAAATCCTTGTCATCATCATCAGCTGTTCTGGTGACTTAATTTTCTATCTTAAAGCTGGAACCTGACCCAGTTTGCTCTCCATCTGGTGAAGCAGATGCTCTGAGCAACTGACAAAGCAGAAGACAGTGCTCATGTATCATTAACGCGAAGTTCCCTTACTAAGTGATTTACCTACGTCACCATTGTTATAATGAGAACGGACCCAGTGGAGAAGAATTTGCAGCAGAAATTCTCTCCCTTCTTCCCTCCCTCCCTCTCCATATATATATAAATATATTTTTTTTAAAGAAGGGCTGGAGAGATTGCTCAGTGGTTAAGGCACTTGCTTCTAAAGCCTAAAGACCTAGGCACAATTCCCTAGTACCCACATAAGCCAGATGCACAAGGTGGCACATGTGTTTGGAGTTTGTTTGCAGTAGCTAGAGGCTCTGGTGTGCCCATTCTATGTATCTGCTTCTCTCTCTCTCAAATAAATAAATAAAATATAAGATTTTTTTAAAAAGGAAAAAAAAAACACATTTTGACCAAATTGTTTACTGCAAGAATGCTTGGTTGGTTTGAAAATTAAAAATCTCCAGGTGCAACAGTTCACACCTGTCATCCTAGCACTCAGGAAGAGACTTAGGTAGGACTGCTGTGAGTTTGAAGCCAGCCTGGGATACAGGGTGAGTTCTAGGTCATCCTGGGCTAGAGAAAGACCCAACACTGACAACAAAATAATAATAATTGAAAATCAAAGCAATTCATCACATAAAATAAAAAACAGAAAATAATATATTGATTTATTAAAACCACTAACTCATGATAAAACTCTTGGAAAGCCAGTAATGAAAGAAAACTTCCTAATGAGTTAATACTGAGTGGAAGGAGAGGAAAAGAGAGGGAAAAGGTAGGCAGAAGGAGAAGGAGGAAAAGAAAGGACAGAGGGAAAGGGGAGATAATAGAAGGAAGAAGGGAGGAAGGGGGGAAGGAACATAGATTCCACATAGAGAATTGATCAAATATGAAATGTATACAGTAAAAGTTTTAGAAGAAAATACTGGAGAAGATTTCTATAAGGGCAGGAAAAGATTTCTGAAATAGGATTTAAAGTTCCTTGCAATAAGGGGAAAACTAATTATCTTAAAATTTAGAACTTCAGTTAATTAAAAGATATCCAATAATATTATATGAAGATAGAAGACACTGCTTTTTTTTTCTAGGGTTTTTTTGTTGTTGTTGTTTGTTTGTTTTTTGAGGTAGGGTCTCACTCTAGCTCAGGCTGACCTGTAATTCACTATATAGTCTCAGGGTGGCCTTGAACTCATGGCAATCTTCCTACCTCTGCCTCCTGAGTGCTGGGGGATTAAAGGCATACACCACCATGCCTGGCCAGACATTGCTTTTTATTCACAGCAATATCTCTAGTGGTTAGAATAATACTTAACACAAAGGAAATACAAACCAAATGGCTGAACTAAGTAAAAAATTGGATTTATAATTATACTTCTAGTGGTATTTGAGCCATCACTGCCTTTTTCATTTTTATTTTTATTTATTTTTTTTTTAATTATTTATTTATTTATTTATTTGAGAGCGACAGACACAGAGAGAAAGACAGATAGAGGGAGAGAGAGAGAATGGGCGCGCCAGGGCTTCCAGCCTCTGCAAACGAACTCCAGACGCGTGCGCCCCCTTGTGCATCTGGCTAACGTGGGACCTGGGGAACCGAGTCTCGAACCGGGGTCCTTAGGCTTCACAGGCAAGCGCTTAACCGCTAAGCCATCTCTCCAGCCCATGCCTTTTTCATTTTTAAAATTTAATTATTCTCTCTGCGTGTGGGGGGGCAGGTATACATGTGGAGGTCAAAGGACAACTTTCAATCAGTCCTCAACGGTCCGCCTCATTTCCACAGGCACACTGGGATTCCAGAAGCCACCACAGTTTCCAGCTCTTATGTGGGGTCTGAGGACTTGAGCTCAGGTACTCTGAGTTGTGCAAGTGGCTCATCCATTGAGCCATCTCCCAGCCCTCCTTTTAAGATGATTTTCTTAATTCTGAATTAGACAACAACCCTTTCATTTTGCCATTGAGGTTCTTTGTAAACCTGAGATAATTTAGTTCTACATAACTGTACTTTCAAGCTGGGTAAGGTGACAATATGCCTGCGATCTCGGTATTCAGGAGGCTGAGGCAGGAGGATCATTTGAGGCCAGTCTGAGCCAGTCTGAAAACAAAACAAAACATATATTCTTCCTTTCTCTCTCTCTCTAAATGAAGAACATAAGAAATCACTTAATAATGTCTAATACAAACCTCCATCAAGGCTCCGGGATGCCCGCTTGCTTGCAGTTCTCTCAAAGTGTGGGGCAGGTCTGTCAATTAGAGCACTGGCTTGCCTGGTCTGAGCTTGAGTCCGTCCACTGTATCGAAATTTGGATCCCAGGGCAAGAAACTTGCTTTTGGGAATGGTTTCTGTAGAAGTCAGTCTAAGGGGAAAAGTCATGATAATTTTATATTACATATATTACCTCATTATTATAAGATTGTAGAATTAAAAATCAAATCAAGAATAAAAATATTTCCTAATTCTCATGATTTAATTATATTTTTTAAAAATTTCTAATCAAGCAATCATTGTTTTAGTTCTGTCTTGTTTCAAGCAACCAGAATAATTTAGTTGGAATCTATATGAATATTCTTATATCACTATAGATAATGCTCTATGGTTATATTTTTCTTTCCTTATTTTATTTTTTTGGTGTACGTTCTCACTCTTGCCCAGACTGACTTGGCACCTGTAGTCCCAGGCTGGCCTCGAACTCACAGCGATACTCCTACCTCTGCCTCCCAAGTGCTGGGATCAAAGGTGTGTGATACCACACCCAGCATTATTTTCTTTTTAGTATGTATGTGTGTGCATGTTTGTATTCACATGGTTGCACATGGGAGTGTGTGCACATATACACGTGGAGATCAGAGATTGATAATGGAGGTCTTCAATTGCTCTCTATCTTATTTACTGGCAGAGGGTCTCTCATTGAACCCAGAGCTCCCTGATTCAGCTAGTATAGCTAGCCATTTTGTCTTGGAATCACCTATCTCTGCTTCCCAAGCTGGGATTACAGGTATAAACCACCATGCCCAGTGTTTGCAGGGTGCTGGGGTTCCAAACTCAGGCCCTCAGGCTTGTGTACAAGCAAGTTTTTTGCTGACAGCCACTGCCCTGTCTTATGGTTTTCAAAATGTTCTAAATAGCACTTTAATATTTTTATCACATCTCTGAAATGTTTTCACCATTTTTTAGATACAAGAAACTGAATCTTCTAAAGTTACTTGCTTATGCCACACAGCTGGTTAAGACACTAGGCACTAATACTCTAGCCCAGGACTGATTTTTACTACAGTAAGAGCAACCACAGAAGCCCTAGTAAGCACAGGTGCCCATTCCTCATTTCTGCTTTCCTTCTAAAGCACACAAAAAGGTGCTCTGAGAATGATGAGCCTGGCTTTTCAACTGAAAGGGGTAGAACTGGATTCATTTTGCATTGCTTAAGATGATCTCACCTGAGCTAAATAAAAGTATCAGTCATACACAGAAGAGAATTTCAATAGCAGCTTAAAATAGAAACATGCATAAATAATCTATCCTTGAAAGATACTAAAGTAGAACAATACCTGAAAAATGTGTGGTGTTCAACACAGACTTTCCATAACTTCTTAGCTGCTCGGTAACTGGGGAGTTTGAAGCCAATGGTACTTTCATACTGTTCTTGCTATTAAAAAATACATATTGACAAAAAAATGTAGTATTATTCAACTACATTGACACAAAGCCAGAGACATATGGTGTCATAAACAGGTAATTATAAATACAATGAATGTTATCAACTCAAGGATTGTACAATTTTAAAGTTTTTCTACCTACCAGAAGAAATCTGCTTATTAAGGGTGTTTTTTTTTGTCCCCAAAGCAAGGAGGCCAGAAAATGTATCTTACATTACTTAGACATCTTACTTTCATTCAGAAACACATACATACACACATGTGCACACGCGCGCGCGCGCGCGCGCACACACACACACACACACACACACACACAAACACACATGACATTTTTTCTGATTTATGTTTCAGTCAACTTTTGATTGTCTAGAACTGTTTTTCCTTAGTCATATAATTTGGGACATTAGATTACTCAATAATCAGAGACTGAGATACCCAGTAATTCCTCCAGCCAGTCAGTATTATGCCATAGGAATTACTAATAAGAGTTAAAGATGTTTTTTAAAGACTTAAAGGGGCATTATTAGATTAAGAGAAGAAAGTACAGAGAGCTCCTGCCATGTGGAAGGCAGGAGAGGGTAGGGAGCCCATATAGGAGTAGGGGCCTCCCCAATCTCAGCCCAGCTGAGCTGAGATGAGGAGGCTTACCAGAGAAGGGACCAGGCAGGTCAGGAGAGGTAAAAAGCCAAAATGAGCAGGAGCTAAAGATTTTGCCTGAAACCTTTCTTAAACATATTTATTGGGAATTTTCATATATGAATACTGTAATTTGGTGGTATTCCCAACAGGTTATCTTCTTTTGTCCCCTCCCCTGTCCCTGTTCTACTGAGTGCCCTCCTCTATGGGAGGGATCAAAGGATCAAACCCAGGGCCTCACACATTCTAGGTATCTCTTGGAAATTTTTTTTTAATTAATTAATTTATTTATTTGAGAGCGACAGACACAGAGAGAAAGACAGAGGGAGAGAGAGAGAATGGGCGCGCCAGGGCTTCCAGCCTCTGCAAACGAACTCCAGAAGTGTGCGCCCCCTTGTGCATCTGGCTAACGTGGGACCTGGGGAACCGAGCCTCGAACCGGGGTCCTTAGGCTTCACAGGCAAGCGCTTAACCGCTAAGCCATCTCTCCAGCCCTCTCTTGGAAATTTTAAAGAAAACAACACTTTGTACTTATAATCACCATATTACACAAGAGGTCTCTTGAACTTATTCCCCAATTTTTGAATTATTAAGCATTTTCTTTGTTCCTTTGAATGATCTATGTGTTGCTTCTTTGAGCAAACCATATCCTACCAGGACTTACAGAAACAATGTCCTTTTGGTCTCAGCCTCTTTGTTTGTATGTTGTAAGATAGAAAAGGAAACTGACATTTGTTTCAAGTGTCTATTATTACCAGTAACACTTATGATTGGGTAATATCACCTGGATTTTTATACTTAAAGAAACTGAGGTCAAAGCAGTGATCTCCTCAGTCTCACAACTATAAAAATGGCATAACCATCTGCTCTAGTCAGAGTATTTCACTTCTCAGAACACTGTTGGTTAGAATTTTAATTAATTAATTAATTTATTTATTTATTTATTTGAGAGCGACAGGCACAGAGAGAAAGACAGATAGAGGGAGAGAGAGAGAATGGGCGCGCCAGGGCTTCCAGCCTCTGCAAACGAACTCCAGACGCGTGCGCCCCCTTGTGCATCTGGCTAATGTGTGGGACCTGGGGAACCGAGCCTCAAACCGGGGTCCTTAGGCTTCACAGGCAAGCGCTTAACTGCTAAGCCATCTCTCCAGCCCTTGGTTAGAATTTTTGAGGCTAATGACTTCCCATGTTTATGAATGTTATGTAACACAAACACATTTATTCTGATATCACACATGAAAAATAAGATTATTGAGAAGTAGCATTCTTTTCTTTTTTTTTCTTTCTTTTTCTTTTTTCCCCAAGGTAGGGTCTCCTGGAATTCACTATGTAGTCTTAGGGTGGTCTACAACTCGCAACAATCCTCATACCTCTGCCTCCCAAGTGGTAGGATTAAAGGTGTGCATCACCTTGCCCAGGCATTCTTTTAATTTTTATTTATTTATCCACTTTGAGAGAGAAAGTGAGAGACGAGGGGAGGGAGGGAGAGAATGGGCACGCCAGGGCTCCAGCCACTGCAAACAAACTCCAGACACATGTGCCCTCTTATGCATCTGGCTTACATAGGTCCTGGGGAATCGAACCTGGGTCCTTAGGCTTTGCAGGCAAGCTTCTTAGCCTCTAAGCTGTCTCTCCAGCCCCATTCTTTTCTTTATTGTCTTATCTCTAGTCCCTAGGAGAGTCAGTGGCATAAAAGACCCTAAATAAATATTGGTTGTTTGACTGACTCTAGGGTTTCAAACTTTGAGGGACGTCACTTATTGGTACTTGGTAGAGGTAAGTAATTATGGCATAAAATAGTGCTTCAGAGTTGGGAGTGGTGATTCATGCCTTTAATCCCAGCACTTGGGAGGCAAAGGTAGTAGGAGGATTGCCACCCTAAGAATACAGAGTGAATTCCAGGTCAGTCTAAGCTAGAGTGAGACCCTACCTCAAAAAACAAACAAACAAAAATAAAAGTGCTTCAATGGTAATCTCTACACAAGATTTTTTAGGCTGCACATGCAGAATTTCCAGGCTGAAACACTGAGACACTTTTCACCAGCAGATGGTGATATACACACACACAAGAGCCACCTTACATTAGTGCAGTCTTTCTGTTTACAGCCTTCATAGGCCGTCACATCTGTCCCGAGTCTTTTTAAATTTTTTTAAAGATTTTATTTATTTATTTATTTGAGACAAGGAGGGGGTGGGGAGAGTGAGAGAAAGATAGAGAATGGGCACGCCAGAGCCTCTAGCCACTGCAAATGAACTCCAGACGTGTGCCACCTTGTGCATTTGGCTTACATGGTACCTAGAGAATCATACCTGGGTCCTTAGGCTTTGCAGGCAAGCACCTTAACTGCTAAGCCATCTCTCCAGTCCCTGTCCAGGGTCCTTTGTTCAGTAAGTAGCAGAGAGGAAGTAAGAGCTTTAAAATTTTTAATTTTCTACTGTCTCATGAGAGCTCAACATAAAATTGAAATTGGCCAGGATTGACATGCCTTGAAATTTGACCATCAATTACTAAATTATCTAGTGCAAAGGGCTTTGTTTTGTTTTGTTTTGTTTTGTTTTATGTTTTTGCTAGGTTTCAGAGACAGGTCTCATGTAGCCCAGATTGGCCTTAACTCCTGACCCTATTGTTCCTATATCCTAATTGCAAAGATGACAGGTGTGTGCCACCACACCCAACCTCTAGTACAAAGTTGAACACACAATTCTGATAAAAACCTAGGACTTATACATGAGTTCCTAGGTTCAGTCTCCATAACTCAAATCTAGATTTGACCCTAGAACCTATGTAGATAATAATTTTTAATTATAGAAAGGTTTGGTATTACCACACATGAGTAATTTAACCCCCCAAATAATTTTAAAATATCATGGTACTCAATTAAAAAACATCTTTGCACAGAGATAGCTCAGTGGTTAAAGGCACTTTCTTGTAAAGCCTGAAAGCCTGATGGCCAGGGTTTGATGCCCCAGTAACCACATAAAAGCCAGATGCACTAAGTGGTGCGTGTGTCTGAAGTTTGTTTGCAGTGGCAGGAGGCCCTGGTACACCTATACTCTCTTTCTGTCTGCCTCTTTCTATCTCTCTCTCTCAAATAAATTAAAAAAAAAATTTCCATCAAGTTTTTGCCTGGAGTTGACAAGAAATAAGTCTGTCAATACAGGTTTCACTTTTGGGCATAGTATATCTACTAATAGGAAAAGAAATGTCCAAAGGCCAATAGGAAGAAAGAAAACAAGCATTATAGGACTGATCAAGTTAGAACACAGAATTAACAGCTGGTGAGTAGCTGGTTATAGAGAGGCTTCTTATATGATAGAAGAAGGAAAATGGGAAAAAAGAGATTTTATTCATTCTTAAGGTCTTACTATATAGCTCAGGTTCACCCTGAACTTAAAATTCTTCTGCCTCAGCCTCTTGAGTGCTGGGATTATAGACATCTGCTATTACGTCTGGCTGGAAGGAGTATTTTAGACATTGTGTTTGTTTTCAGAGGGAAGAACCATGCATTTTGTACCTCGCCAGGCCGGATCTTGATGAAAAAGCTGCTACGTTTGTACGAAATCTTTAGCACTTTGGGCCAAGGAAAGCGGTTAATTCTCAACTTATCTTTGTAAACCAAAAGGCCACTAGAGCAGACCCCTAGGATGATATCCACTCCTTCCAAGTCCTGAAAAAGGAAAGCATCAGCATTTCACTCTTGAGCAAAGTGCTAAATACATCATTGGCTATTAAATAACCTGAAGAAATGAACATTCAAAACAATTACAAAGCATTCAATTAAATATGAAGCCTGACCTCACAATCCTAATCCATGGGAGTATAATGTCTAGACCAGAAGACATAACTTCCTGGAGGCCAGAATTTGAGATTATATATGCTACCAAATACACATACGCAATTGTAATCCTATTAAAAATAAAGAGTAATAATTCTTCTAGATATCATGTTAAGAGTGGTTTCTATTCCTGTATAAATTTAGTGTAAGAGAATCTCAGATACTTAAAATAATTGGTTAAGTACATTAAATTATAAATATAATTCCTAAGCCTAGAAAGAACATTAAAGCAAAATGAAGTCATATTTACAATCCTCTTTATTAGGGAAATTAAAAAAGTATTAATCATATATATAATAAAAAAATTTCACCTGGGTTAATCAGATAACTAGCTAAGTAATCAAAAACCAGAGTTAAATGTTTCTTGATTACTTTTTCCTAAAACGAGTGTAGAGAAAAATATTAGTACCTACATATATTATACATAATAATAACAGATAAATATATACTGCTTCAGTTCAAAATCTGTGTAGCTGACAATTTACCAGAAGATGCTTTCTTAAGTTTTAAAAGCCTCTAGGGGTACAATTATCGCTGTCTTTTAATGACGTGATTGGGAGAAAAAACTTGCTTTATAGCATTTTAAAATGGAATATGTTACCTGACTCCTTCACCCACTTCTGATTGACCCCAGCTCCAGCAGGAAATGAAGTAAAACCTAACAACTTTCAGTCCTGGACACACCTGATCTGATGATGCACTGCCATTCTCACCATCCACTCAAGAGACTCAAAGGAGGTACAGAACCCAGCCCCACACAACCCACAGCAGCATCTTTAGAAAAACCATGCACATGGCAGGGGAGTTTTACTAGAATGCATAGAACTTATCCCAGAAATCATCAGAGATATTCAGGCTAAGAAACTCCTGAAAGTCATTCACAGATCCCAATACAGACCAGATGTCCTTTTCTAAATTCCTACCAACTGATTATTCTCACTATCCTGGAATAAATCCAGTGATAGGGTGCTCACTACCCTTTGATGTAGTCCATCCATCTTTGAACAGTTCTGGTGAAAATTTGTCATACTGAGTTAGTTTATTTCCCTATAGGTTCCATTTAACTATCTCTAGGTTTATACCTTGAGGTCATAGTAAAATCTCTAATTCACATACCATTCCATTAATTGATCAATTATTATTTAATTGGTAGCTAGGGTCTCACGTATCCCAGTTTGGCCTTGAAGATACTGTGTAGGGGAGGATAACTTGAACTTCTGATCCTTCTGCCTTCACTTCCCCTGGGATTACAGGCAGGCACTACCAGCCTCACTCTGGGGTGCTGTAGATCAAACCTAGGGCCTCCTGCATGTTTGGCAAGCCCTCTACCCATACTACTCCTATATACTTGAATATAAAGAAAACATCTTTCCAGAATTTCCTTTTCTTTGGGCTAAGTTTCTCTATTTCATTTGATTATTTCTCACTGGGTATGGTTTTGTCTCCTCATCACAGATGCTAGTCAAGTTCCTCGAGGGAGCCCCTTAGCATCTATTACCTTGAGTCCTTTCTCCCAATCTTTGTACCCTCCCCAGCCATTGTAGTAGCTGACAGAAGCCAACCAAATGGCATTAATTATCATTGTTACATGTATCAGGCATAAGGAGATTAAAGCTCAAGTTTCTGATTTCCTAACCCAGTGGTTCTCAAATAAGACACTAGCTTATTCATTCAGCTTCTCAAGCACTAGGAGAGTTTGTTAAAACAGACTGCTGAGTATCATCCTCAGCTTCTGATTCAGTAACTCTGGAATAGGGCCTGAAATGTGCATTTGTAGCAAACTCCTAGGTGATTCTAAGTGCTCTCAGCTCAGAGATCACACTTGGGAACCATCACTCTAGGCCAAAGATTCTCAGATTCAAGTGTGCATTAGAAACATTTGGGATGCTCATTGGGTCTGGAGCTTCTACAGCCTCTTATAAAGCCAGTCCATAAATCTGGGAGGAGCTCAGGAACTTATTTAGTAGACACCCCAGGTGATTCTATTGTAGAAAGTGTTGGCTATGGAATGTGCCCTGCTGCTACTGGGTACTTCAAATGTAACTTTATTTTAGGAAAAGTTTATTTTTTTTCTAGATGTTTACATCTTTTGATCTTTACAATGTTTGGGTTGTAAAAATCTGATGGTGGAAGTGATAAAGGGTAATTCATTTGAGACATCTAAAACTCTTTGTGTGTGAAGTTAAGGTGTGTGTACACATTTATGTGTGAGTATGGGCACACATATGCCATACCTCATACATGTCAGAGGACAACTGTGGGTCTTAGTCTCTGCTTCCTACCTTGTTTGAGACAAAGTCTCTCGTTTAATTGTTCACTATGTTCAGTGGGCTAGTTGGCCCACATGCTGCTGGGCCAATACTCCCGTCTCTACCTCCCTACTTGCCTTACGTGCCATGAGGTTACAGACAGTGCCACTACAGTGCCTAGCTTTATGTGGATTCTGGTAATCTGAACTCAGGTACTCATGCTTGAGTGTCAAACATTTTATCCACTGAGCTGTCTCTCAGTGAGATACACCTAAAATTCTTTTTTAAAAAAAACCCTCTTTTTTTTTACTCTGTAGCTCAGGCTGGCCTTAAGCTCACAGCAATCCTCTTGCCTCATTCTCCTGAGTACTAGGTTAACAGGCATAAACCACCATGACCAGCTTCCTCTTTTCCCTCCCACCTTCCCTTACTTTTTTCTTTGAGACATGGTCTTGCTATGTAGTCTAGGCTGGCTTTGAATTCAAGATTTTCCTGCTTCCTTTCTGCCTTCCTAGTGCTGAGATTACATGCATATTCTACCATCCCTGCCACTATTTCTTTTGAATGTTTTAAAATAACACAGATGAAAGTTAATAATAATTAGGTGAAACAAGGTGACATATGCATGAAGAGACCCAAATCATATAAAGCATATACATGTATGTTAATAAAGGCCATGGCTACCACTACCTTTGCTTTATGAAGATCAACTCCATACATAGACAATTTTTTGGCATTCTCGAGAAATTCCAAGTCAGCCTGAGCTGGAGTCATGGACCTTTGATAGAAAATAAAAAATTCAGTGTTATAGTATAAGCATTGGTGGTAATAACAACTAAGTGTTCGTTGTACTTTATATAAGCAAATAATATACATACTAATATATACATAAAATATATTTCAGAGTAAGTAATTATGAAATATAAATCTTCTCATGACCTATGTATAAATAATTGAAATAAAAAATAAGATTTTAAGGAAACAAAAACTCACCCAAAAAACTATTAGAAAAAAAGTTAATCCTATAAAAATCCTCTTAAAACTACCCATCTATCAAGAGTTCTGTGACCTCACTCTTCAGCCTTTTTCGAAGGCACATAGAAACTCCTCCTACTAATTTTCTTGCCAAGGAGACCAAATTAAATCCTCAGGGGGTGCAGTACAATTTACAATATCCTCTTAGCTGCCTTTTTCTCTCTATATGCCTGAATTGAGTTATTAAGGACATTAAACTACAGGGCAGCTGACATTACTTAACTGGGACTCTTAATGGGAGCGAATTTGATGAAAAGAAAATTCCCGTAACAGATGGTGTCCTGCCCACTGATCTAAACAGAATAAATTGGTTAATAGAAGCACACAGATACTGGGACAGCTTTCTGTTATTAAGATATCTTCATTTTCAGGCACATAATGAACTAGACTTGTTTGAAAACAGCCAGTCTTGCTGTCTAAACATTCACTGTGATGGTTTCTCCTTTAGAAGTTTTCTCTCTTTTGAAAAGTGCTCATAAGCTGTTTCTATTAGGCTTTCAAGACAAAGATATCACTCATAATGCTTCACAATTTGGACCAATTAAGGCTAACTTCACAGTAACAACTAGGCACATCCCTAAGGGGGGAAAACATGGAAATGCTACTTTCCCATAAGACTGTCTCAAGCTATAGAAAGCAGCCGGGGGTCTCTTCATTTAACAAGAAAAGTCTTTTGTGAACTCATCTGTCTTTTCCCCCATTAAAAAGAATAAAGGATTGCTTGGAATAATAACAACTAAAAGGAGGGAGGGAGAGGGAAAGAGAGATAAAGAGTGAGAAATCTTTATACCTTAATTTATTAATAAATCTGAAGGTGAAGACAAAAGGTGGGAGTGGAGGATTAAGGTATATGCAAATGCACAGATTCAAGCCATTCAAAAACATCTAGGGGGAGCATCTCAGGAAACTTTTGTAGTTGTAGTTTTCCTCCATTTATAAGTGGCATATTTTCCTAGTTAAGGTTACTCCAAGTTATTTTATATTTTAGTTTTTCTTTCTTTCTTTCTTTCTTTCTTTGTTTTAGTTTTATAAGACAGGGTCTCATTCTAGCTCAGGCTGAGCTGGAATTCACTCTTGTAGTCTCAGGGTGGCCTCGAACTCATGGTGATCCTCCTCCCTCTGCCTCCTGAGTGCTGGGATCAAAGGCATGTCCCACCATACCCAGCCTATGTTAAGTTTTTATTGTTGTTACTATGATCAATTTTGTGAATAAACAGGCTGTGAGGGATTATCAACAGCTAGCTAGAATTCTTAGTATGAAGCAGTGAGTTTATGTCAGGACTTAAGTCACATTACATGGGCTAGAATCTAGGATGTATGAGTCCATATCTCCCTCTGTCACCTCTATTTGCAGATAAGATAAGCAATAATTTAATTTAGTTTTTGCTGAATCATGAAATGTGACTATTAGGGTCAAATGAGATAATGATTGGGAAACTACGAATGTTTATTACTATTGCAACCTTAATTTTCTAATAATTCCAATGGTTCAACTATACATAGATCATAAATAAAATTATGAATAATAATTTGAAGCCAGGTGTGGTGGTACACATCTGTAATTCTAGTACTTTATGGGTGGAAGCAGGAGGAACAGGTGTTCAAGGTCAGCCTGGACTACATACATGTGATCCTGTATCAAAACTTCTTCCCCTCTCCACAAAAAAAAAAAAAAAAAAAAAAGGAAATTATTTGAATCACTTGAATTTACTGATAACTTTTAAAACATTAATTGGAACAATTATGATAAAAATCATCTCAATATTCATTTTTTTTAACCCTAAAGACACTGACGGATCAATCAATTTGAGTATACATCTATGTATACAGATAAACATGCTTTAAAAGCATTTTAAGGGACTGGGGAAATAGTTTAGTTGGTATAGGGCTAACCTCACAAGCATGAGTACCTGAGTTCAAGCCCCAATATCCACATAAAATGCCAGGTGTAGTGGCATATCCCTCTATTCCCAGGGCTGGGGAACTGAGACAAATGGATCCCTGGGGTTCACTAGTCAGCTAATCTAACTTAGTATGTGAGCTCCAAGCCAATGCAAAACCCTATATCAAAAAAGAAGTTGGGGGCTGGAGAGATGGCTTAGCGGTTAAGCGCTTGCCTGTGAAGCCTAAGGACCCCGGTTCGAGGCTCGGTTCCCCAGGTCCCACGTTAGCCAGATGCACAAGGGGGCGCACACGTCTGGAGTTCGTTTGCAGAGGTTGGAAGCCCTGGCGCGCCCATTCTCTCTCTCTCTCTCTGTCTTTCTCTCTGAGTCTGTCGCTCTCAAATAAATAAATAAATAATTTAAAAAAAAATTAAAAAAAAAAAAAAAGAAGTTGGGCCAGGCATGGTGGCACATGCCTTTAATCTCAGCACTTGGGAGGAAGAGGTAGGAGGATTGCCATGAGTTCAAGGCCACCCTGAAACTACATAGTGTATTCCAGGTCAGCCTGGGCTATAATGAGACCCTATCTCAAAAAAAAAAAAAAAAAAAAAAAGTTGGGCTGGAGAGATGGCTTAGCAGTTAAGGTCCTCTCTCTCTCTCTCAAATAAATAAAATTAAAAAAAAAAAGATGCCGAGCTGGAAGGATGATGTAGCAGTTAAAGCACTTTCCTACAAAGCCAGAGGACCCAGGTTCGATTCCCCAGGACCCATGTTAGCCAGATGCACAAGGTGGCGCATGCATCTGGAGTTTGTGTGCAGTGGCTGGAGGCCCTGGTGTACCCATATTCTCTCTCTCTCTCTCTCTCTCTCTCTCTCTCTTCCTCTTTCAAATACATAAAAAAAAAAAAATTAAAAAAAAAAAGATGTTTATGTTCCTGAGGAATGACATGAGTTTGATCTCTGGCCTCCACAAAGGGCACACACATGTGTTCATACACATACCAATATGCATATACAAACATGCACACCACACACAATAGATAGACAGACAGACAAGATAGATAGAAATAAATAGGCAGATAGATAGAAATAAAATTCTACTGGATCAGGAAAAGGTGAGAAGAGATCTTTAAAACTTTATTACTTAAAAATATTTACATTGAGGGCTGGAGAGATTGGCTTAGCAGTGAAGGCACTTGCCTGCAAAACCTAAAGACACAAGTTTGATTCCCCACTACCCACATAAGCCAGATGTACAAGGTGACACATGTGTCTGGAGTTCATTTGCAGTGGCTAGAAGCTCTGGTGTGCCCATTCTTTTTCTCCCTATCTGCCTCTTTCTCTTTCTCTATTAAAAAAATATTTGTACCTGGAATTTGGCTGATTTTTATGTTATTTATAATTTTTTGCTATAGGGACTTATGTAAGCCCAAGCTGGGCTGGCCTTGAACTTCTGATGTTCCTGCTTCTACCTCCCAAGTATTCAAATTACAGGCTTGTACCACCATGTATGGTTTATGTGATGCTAGGGATTTAGCCCAGGTCTTCCTGCATGCTAGGCAACCACTCTGCCAAGCCCAAAGATATTTGAAAAATTATGATTCAGTTTTTTTGGTTGGGGGGAGGGGTCAAGGTAGGGTACCACTGTAGCCCAGGCTGACCTAGAATTCACTCTGTACTTCCAGGCTGGCCTCAAACTCACAGCAATCCTCCTACCTCTGCCTCCTGAGTGCTGGTATTAAAAGTGTATGTCATTAAACCTGACAATTCTTTTTTTTTTGGGGGGGGGGGTTTTGTTCATTTTTATTTATTGATTGAGAATGACAGGCAGAGAAAGAAAGAGAGAGGGAGAGGGAGAAAGACAAAGAGAGGGAGAGGGAGGGAGAGAGAATGGGCGTGCCAGGGCTTCTAGCCACTGCAAACGAACTCCAGATGCATGCACCCCCTTGTGTATCTGACTAACGTGGGTCTTGAGGAATCGAGCCTCAAACCAGGGTCCTTAGGCTTCACAGGCAAGCACTTAACCACTAAGCCATCTCTCCAGCCCATAAACCTGACAATTCTTTAACGTCCTGTACCATACAAATAATTTTTTCCCAAACCATGGTAAATACCAATACATCACTCCTGAATACTTTGTTGTGTAGATCCTACAAATAAAGACATTATTCTACTGAGTGTCAAACCCAGGGAATTAACATTCATTAAATTTACCCAGGTGTTGCAGAATGATCCATCTTCAATTCATTTACTATTACTCTGGAGCAGTTCTTTACTCCTTCTTTGGCATTAGGTAATCATGAAGCTACAGCCCCAGACCCAGGCCATACATCTCTAACAGGAATATCTCAGAAGTGGTGCTGTGTCCTCACTGCATTTATCAGGTGGTACATAATGTCAACGTGTCCCTTCACTGATGTTCACTTTTATCACTGATACCTGCCAGCTTTCTCCTCTGTGAAATTCCTCTTTATCTGTTTATAAATGTTTTGTGGGCATATCTTTCAAACTTTCTAAATATGCTATGCTTTGCCAAACTTTCACCTTGAATTTATTTATATTAGTATAGATTCATAGATTCCCTCTCTCTCTCTGTTCCTCCATACATACCAAGCAAGTCCTTACCACCAAGCCATATCCCCAGCTCAGATTCTCATTTTACTCAATGCAGTATAATAAATTTTTCTTTATTTTTTATTTCTCTTCCTACTTAAACTGCCTAAGATATAGTCGGTGGGAGCTTCTCTAGTGACATTCTGTGTCCTTCTCAACATTTCTCATTTTTTTTGTGAACATCTCTTTTCAGTATAATGTAGGCTTAGGGTATACAGGTGCACATGTACATGCCTATTTACATTTAGATGTTTGTAACCATCTATATACTTGAAAACATGAAAATGCACTGAAACCTCCAGTTTTTGGTAATTTTTCTTATAAGAGAGGGAGAGAATTGGTGTGATAGGGCCTCTAGCCACTGAAGTTGAACTCCAGATGCATACACTATCTTGTGTCCATGTGCAACCTTGCACACTTGCATTACCTTGTGTGTCTGGCTTACATGGGATCTGGAGAGTCAAACATGGATCCTTACACTTTGCAGGCAAGTGCCTTAACCAATAAGCAATCTCTCTAGCTCTGAAATGTCCAGTATTTTCTTAAAATTTTTTTTTTATTTATTTGAGAGAAACAGGAAGAGGCAGACAGAAAGAGAATGGGTGCACCAAGGCCTCCAGCCATTGCAAACGAACTTCAGATGCTTGTGCCACCTTGTGCATCTGGCTTACATGGGCCCTGGAGAATTGATCCGGGGTCCTTTGGCTTTGCAGGCAAATGCCTTAACTGCTAAGCAGTCTCTCCAGCCCAAAACCTCCAGTTTTAATGCAATACCACAGTGTTCATTTCATTTCTCCCTTTCCATAATTTGTATATCTCTTTACTGGCATATTATCCTTAGTATTCTGACTTTTTTGATTAGTCCTTCCTTTCCTCCACCCCACATAAAATCAGTATCTTATTGTTCCATCTAGATTTTCTCCTCATTCTGCTTGGACTCTGGGCTGCTATCTACACATGAATGCCCTCCTTACCTTACTTGGATCCTGACTCCCAGTGTTAGACCACCGCTTTGGAGGACTTTCTATTCACCCTGCTCACCTGCCCTCCCCTATGGAGCAAGGATAGCTATTAACACTATCAAACACAAAATTGTAAGTTGCACAGTTCTCAAGCATGAACTCTGTAGAGGACAACTTTTCATCACAATGTCACACAACATAAATGTATGCATGCTCTTACAGCCTGAGGGTGGGGGGTTGAACACCTGTGTGTGAGTCTACATCCTACACAGGCTTTACTTCCACAGGGATACACTATGCCTGGCCTCTGAAACCCACCACCGAGTGCCCACATGTGACTGCCTGCCTCATCCACCTGAGCTGTAACTCAAGTCAGACTGTTCTCTAACCCATAAACATCATCCTCATCCTGCTCAGGCCTCAATACCCTAAGGCAGACTGCTCCTTGGAGGGGTCCCTACTTGCTCTGGTCCACCTAATAGTCTAGAAATATTTTTACAATTTTAAAAATCATACACAGTCATTGTCTAAAATTTAGAAGGTATTAAGAGCAAAGAAAAAAAGGGATAGGAGAAAATTTCCCATAATCACATCACCTGTAGATATATGTGTACATTAAGTACAACACATATATTTTCTAAATTAATTTCACCTTAAAATGTAATGATCAGCATCTTTGCTAAAATTTCCAAAACCTCTAAGAACCGTAACAAAATAGTTGGGAGGGGTAAACGTACCACCTAATAATTTACTATTTAGAAGTATTGCATCGTACAAAAGTACCTAACCATGGGCTCTCTGACATGGGTTAACTCTTGTTTATTACAAAGAGAAGTTAAAACACTTTCTCTGTATTTACTTCGGGAAAATGGGATCAGGAGAGCCATTCATTGAGTTCTAGTGTTATGCAATAGCCTTTTAACAATGTTTGTTACATCTCCTAATTAAGGGCTATGATTTCAAATAATTAAGTGGGGACACCTGACAAGTTTACATACCTCCCTAGTAGCCATAATGGAGGACAATTATTTTTAAAGCTTGATTTGCTAGTGTTAATTTCAAGAGTTAATTAGAGCTTCAAACTCCCTTCTGGGCAAAGGGCCACTGCTTCAATTTCCACTTATGTAGACTATCTTCTATTGGCTTGTATTTTTCTTTCCTTTTTTTTTTGGTTGGTTTTTCGAGGTAGGGTTTCACTCTAGCTCAGGCTGACCTGGAATTCATTATGTAGTCTCAGGCTGGCCTTGAACTCACAGCGATGGTCCTACCTCTGCCACCCAAGTGCTAAGGCTTGTACTTTTCAATGCATAGTAAAATGCAGAAGTTTCTTTGGATTGGTTAAAACTCCATGTTGTTGGACATAATGAACTTTTCCATTTGAGTTTCTGCTCATGAAGACTGCCAATCTTTCCAAACAATTACAAGTAAGTTCCATGATGACAGACCTCTAAATTTTCTAGTCATGAAGATCTATTACTGTTTAGTTTATATTTTGTGCCTAATGGAACATCAATTCTACCATAGCCATCTTTCCTTTAAGATTGTTCTATCTGTTTGAGTTTAAATTGTGCCAGGTGCTAAGAATAGTTCTCCAAAGCCAGACTCCCATTTGTTGCTTATAAAATGGTGATAAGAATTATTAGATAAGATTTTAAAATTTAATTGTGCATGTGCATGCTTCATTCATCAAGGTAAACGTGAGAAAGTCATGGATAGAGACAGAGAGAATGGGTATGCCAGGGCCTCTAGCTACTGCAAATGAACTACAGACACACATGCCACCTTGTGCATCTGGCTTTATGTGGGTACTGGGGAATCCAACCTAGGTCCTTTGGCTTTGCAGGCAAGCACCTTAACCACTAAGCCATTTTTCCAGCTTTCTATTGGATTTTTCAACCATTAATAACATGTGAGAAAAATAACAGTGAAGGAGTGAAAATTTAACACTGCTTTCTTTGATATTACTGAAGTTTCTTAGTGGCTAGTTGCAATAATCAATGAAAATGCTTGTATTGATAAATTCATTGTTCATTTGACTGTGTTGCGTTGGTGTACCTTGTGTTTTAAAAGATCTTTTTACTCATATATGATGTCATATATTGATTCATTGACTTAAATCACCCAAATGGTGATGCATTTCATCACACATTATATATTTAAAACCACAGTCATTAAAAATACTGCCAATCCCAGCAGAAAAGTCTTTAAATATTTGGAAGTTGTCAAGGTCACAGTGACACATACAAATTTTCCAAAATTCTTGTTTGTTTGTTTGTTTATTTATTTATTTATTGGTTTTTCAAGGTAGCCCTGACCGACCTGGAATTCACTATGTAGACTCAGGCTGGTCTGACCTCACAGCTATCCTCCTACCTCTGCTTCCCTAGTACTGGGATTAAAGTGTAAGCCATCACACTGGGCTCCTAATTTATTTTTTTTTTAAAGAGGCAGAGTTTTCCTATGTTATCCAGGTTGGCCCCAAAATCCTTGACTCAAATGATGTTCTTGCCTTGGCCTCTGAAATAGCTGGGACTAGGGAAGCATGCCAGTGTACCAAGCTAAACTGATTTTTACTTGAAGTCATGAATTTTGCATTAGCAATAAGTACTATCAGCTTTTTATTTTCCTAAAAGCACTGGCTCATTTCATTTTCAAGGAAAAATAAAACAATAGCCAAGTCCAAATGACCATGTCTTATGAGTTTTTTTAATTATTATATCAAAAAATAATAAGCTGGGGAGATGGCTCAGTGGAAAAGAGTTCTTTCTATGCAAACATGAAGACCTGGTTCATCCAGAGTTCAATTCCCCACCACCTCTATAAGCAGTTGGGTATGAGCATGCACACCTGTAACCTCAGTTCAGAGGTCAGATAATTGCTGGGGCTCACTGGTCATCTAGTATGACAGAAAATGGCAGCTCTGGGTTCAGTGAAAGACTGTCTCAAGGAAACAAGTGGATGAGTGATGGAGGAAGACACCCTACATTCTTCTGTGACCTCCACACGAGTGCATCTGGATACACACATGTGCGCTATGCATACACCACACCAAATTTACTGCATGCATGGCCTATTCACATCACAATTCAATCACAGAAGTTCCTTTCTTGCTGCATACTTATGCAGTATACTTCATGAGTTAGTATGCAAAAAATGCCGTATGTGTACTTCTGGCTAAAACAGAAAATATTAAATAAAAACGTTTAATAAAATCACACTTACTACTATTTCATTAATATTATTTTTGGGTTGGGGAAGTAGCTCAGAGGTAGAGTACTTGCCTAACTTGCAAGACTCTAGGTTCGATCTCTAGCCTCCAGGGAAGAAAAGAGAAAGAAATCCTAAGTAAGTAAACTGGCTTTGTTTATTTTTTAGCTGCCTTGAATACTGGTGAAGAGTATGACTACTAACTGGTACAGTTTAGAACCTTGATTTATGCTCCACTTAGTTTAACATGGTGAAAAGGACAAACATCTTAGAATTATCTTGAAAACAATTTTGACCTTATAGATCCCTTAAGAGAATTTTGAAAACCACCAGTGTCCGTAGACCACTGTGAACAACTGGCAAACTTTTTTTTTTTATTTTAAATTTGTTTATTTATTTGTAAGCAAAGAAGAAATGAGAGAAAATCGGTGCAACTGGCAAACTTTTTTATTTTTGCAAGTGTATGCATGGTATGTGTGCTTGTGTAAGAGTTGAGGTACACATAAGCCAGATGCACTAGGGGCGCATGCATCTGGAGTATGAAGTAGCTGGAGGCCCTGGTGTGCCCCTCTCTCTCTCTCTCTCTCTCTCTCTCTCGCAAATAAATAAATAAAATAAAAATTTTTTAAAAGTATCACCAGAGATAAAGTATCAACCATAATCTGACACTGCTATTTTCCACTGTCTGGCTGTATGGCAGCAGTAAGGCATTTTCTTTTACTAGTTTACTGAACACCTAAAGCTTATACTATGACTAATAAAGTTGAGTTTTAGATTATTAGAAAATGTTCCTCAGCCGGGCGTGGTGGCACACACCTTTAATCCCAGCACTTGGGAGGCAGAGATAAAAGGATCGCAGTGAGTTCAAGGCCAGCCTAAGACTACATTGTGAATTCCAGGTCAGCCTGAGCTAGAGTGAGACCCTACCTGAAAAAGACAAAAAAAAAAAAAGTTCCTCTACAATGAAAACATTCTTCCCCCCCCCCCCCCACAAGGTAGGATCTTGCTGTAGCCCTGGCTGATCTGAAATTCATCATATAGTCTCAGGCTAGCCTTGAACTAATAGCAATCCTCCTATCTCTTCCTCCTGAGTGCTGGGATTAAAGGTGTGCACCACTACACCCAGCTTTTTTGGAACATTGTTTTCTGTTTTTGTTTTGTTTTGTTTTGTTTTTTTGAGGTAGGGTCTCAATCTAGCCCAGGCTGACCTGGAATTCAGTATGTAGTCTTAGGGTGGCTTCAAACTCACAGCAATCCTCCTACCTCTGCCTCCCAAGTACTGGGATTAAAGGTATGCACCACCATGCCCGGTGGCACATTGTTTTTTAAAGCAGGGTTTCATATAGCTCAGGCTCATGACATAGCCTGGGATGACTTTGAACTTCTGATCCTCCTGCTTCTACTTCCAGAGTGCTGGAATTACACGCTTGCACCATCATACCTAGTGTATATAGCACATAAACTCATGAGAGATAGAACCTGGGGCTTCCAGTATGCTAGACAAGTACTCTACAACTGAGCTATATCCCAGCCATTAAAACTGTGACATTCTCACAAATCAGATTATTTAAATTGTTTTTTCTCTTTTCAGTAATTACTTCTGATGTATGTGTATGCATATGTAAATGTTTAGAATCATAACAATATTATAAATAAATGTACTAAAAATGGACTCAAAGACAATAAAATAGCCTTAAGTTACAACCACCAATAAATTAAATATAATGTGTTCAGTGGGATCAGAAAGTAGTACATTGGAATGAATAAGCCCAAATTTAAAAAAGCAAGTTTGGGCAGTTCTCATTAGATATTCATGACTGCAGGGTGACTCTGAAGTTGACTGCTGTGCAGCTTATAGACTTTAAAGTCCTTATGGTTTTTATGACTGAATTATCGCAGCCTACAGGGTCAGTGAGACACTTTCAAAATTAGACAGCCTATGATGATTATTACTGTCAACTTGATTGGATCTAGAATTACCTAAGACACAAATCCCTGAGGGTATGCGGAACAGAGTTTCTAGACTAGGCTAACTGAGATTGGAAGACTCACCCTAAACGTGGGTGGCACCATTCCATGGGCTGGGGTGTAAGATTGAATGAAAAAGAGAAATGAAGCACAGCAGCATTTGTTACTCTCTGCTTCCTGGGTGGGGATTAAATGTAGCCAGCTGCCTCACACTCCTGCCACCATGCCTTCCATACCACGATGGACTGTGAGTTAAAGTCAGCCCTTCCTCCCTGAAGTTGCTTCTTGTCAGGTGTTTTGTCATAACAGCAACAAGGAAAGTAACCAACACAAATCTCAATCAGTGCAATCTGATGGAGTAACCTCAAGGAGAATAAGACAGCTAGAATACATGTGGTTCCCAATGCAAGCTCCTGAAGCCATGTTTTGGATTTTTCTTTGAACAATCACTTTTAAAACTTGATAATGCAACTCATGATAATATATGTCAGGCTGCTAAGTCAAGGCAAGATCCGATTTCCATGTTAATAGACTAAGGTAAGTTGGAAATTTAGCTATACAAAGTCATTCAAATAAACAATGAGTATATAGTAGAAACATTTTTTGTATGTTTTTCTTGACACTAGTATTAGTTAACATTTATTGAAAGATATTACAATATTATATTATGTTATGCACACATTACTTTTCTAAACCTATTTCCAATCACCTATTTCCTATTAGGTATTAATCTAAATCAGACATATAAGGAACCTAAAGTTCAAAAAGTTTCAAGATCAACAAGCAAGAGTTCAACCTCCCCCAGACTAAGTATAAGCCTTTGCTCTTGATTACTATGTTATGGTGCCTCCCAATATTACCAATTATCTTCATTAAAAAAAGCAGTGCAGTTATTGAATTGATTAAGACTTTACAAAATACCTGCAAGGGTATACCAGGCTACTAAGATCTACCAATATGCATAGAATCCAACTCAAAAACTCTTGCTTAGCTAGGTGTGGTGGTTCATGCCTTAACCCCAGCATTTAGGAGGCAAAGGTAGGAGGATCACCTTGAGTTTTGAGGCCAGCCTGAGACTACATAGTGAATTCCATATCAGCCTGGGCTACACCAAGACCCTACCTCAAAAAATCAAAACAACAACAACAAAAAACCCGTCTTGCTCTAAGGATCTCAAGAAAACAAATACAGCATAAGTTTAAAACCTGAAAAAAGGGAAGACAATAATAATAATGCCTATCGTGACTGAGCATCTATTATGTGCATGGCCCCTGTCTATTTTACATGTATTGCTTTATCCTACAGTGCAATGCTCATTATGCTGATGAGAAAGCTAAGGTTCCAGAGGTGACTTGCTCAAACAGTAAAGAAATAAAACATTATCAAGTCATTATTGGCACAACAAATACAGAACGGACCCTGGACAAATACTCACCTGTATGATTTATGTAGTTCCATGACCTTCTCTTCAAGTTCCTTGGTCTGATTTGGAGCCAGTTTAAAATCACTAACATAATCCACGCCATGGAGTTCTGGGTCGTAGTCTCCAAGCTCAGACTGGATAGTGTAAGAGCCTAGTAATGCTAAGGTTGCAAAGGAGCAGGGCAGGCGTCCTGCAATGATATCCTGCCGAAGCTGAAGACATAAATAGTACCTAAAGCCAAAAAGAAAAGATGCTATCATGTCAGCAACAACAACATATAGAAGGGCAAGAAAGATAGAGGGAAGAGAGGAAAAAAATAAGGAAAATATAGAGAGAAGAGAAAAAGTAAATGTGAGATAATATTAATAATTGTTCAATCTAGGCTACTTGGGCATTTAACTATATATTGTAATTATTTCTTTTTTTCTTTTCATTTTTTTGGTTTTTTGAGGTAGGGTCTCACTCTAGCCCAGGCTGACCTGGAATTTACTATGGAGTCTCAAGGTGGCCTTGAACTCACGACAATCCTCCTACCTCTGCCTCCCGAGTGCTGGTATTAAAGGCGTGTGCACCATGCCCAAGTGTAATTATTTCTTATTAAAATTTTTTTATATTTGCTCATGTATTCATGTACATTTACACACACCACAGTCTTCTGTTGCTACAAACAAATGCTAGATGTTTGCATTACTTTTTGGACTGGTTTTATGTAGGTGCTGAAGAATAGAACCTGGGCCAGCAGACACTGTAAGCAAGTGCCTTTAAGCATTGAACCATCTATCTAGCCCTGTAATTATTTCTTTGTGTTTTTTTTTTCATAAAAACAAAAATACCAAAATGAAGTTGAACTCATATAGATAAAAAGCATTTTATTTGGCTTTTTTGGGGGGAGGGGGGGCGGGTTTGAAGTAGGATCTCACTCTAGCCTTGGCTGACCTGGAATTCCCTATGTAGTCTCAGGGTGTCCTTGAACTCATGGCAATCCTCCTACCTCTGCCTCCCGATTGCTGGGGCTAAAGGTGTGTGCCACCATGCCTGGTGCATTTTAGAACAAGAGGAAAAGCTGGAAACATTTGAAGGAGGCAAACAAACTAATGTTTTGCCGAGTGTTAAGTATTAAAGATCATATATGTACATGTTTGAAATTGAAATAATATTTTTTTCAGGGAAGGGTATAGCATCTCAAGTAAGGATGACTACAATCAGGTAGTCCTAGAAAATGGTATGAAGTTTTTACAGAATAATAAGTTTTAAGAGTTTATTTTATTCTTTTATTAATTTATTTATTTATTGGTTTCTTAAGGTAGGGTTTCACTCTAATTCAGGCTGACCTGGAATTTACTATGTAGTTTCAGGGTAACTTTGAACTCACAGCAGTCCTCCTACCTCTGCCTCCCGAGTGCTGAGATTAAAGGTGTGTGCCACCACAGCTGGCTTTAGTCTCTTATTTTAGCAATATGGAAATAAATGAAAATCTAGAGATTATAAACATACCAGCAATCACATTGTCAATGGTAAAAATTAGACTTAGAAAACAGTTTCCTGGGTTGGAGAGATGGCTTAGCAGTTAAATGCTTGCCTGAGAAGCCTAAAGACCCAGGTTCGAGGCTCGATTCCCCAGGACCCACGTTAGCCAGATGCACAAGGGGGCGCACGTGTCTGGAGTTCATTTGCAGTGGCTGGAGGCCCTGGAGTGCCCATTCTCTCTCTCTCTCTCTCTCTCTCTCTCTCTCTGTCGCTCTCAAATAAGAACATAAAAATAAAAAAAAAGTTATAAAAGGAAAAAAAAGTGAAAAAAGTGTGGTAAATTGAATTCCTAGATGCCAAGAAACTGTTTTCTATTTTTTTAAATTTTTTTGTTTATTTTTATTTATTTATTTGAGAGCGAAAGAGAGAGAATGGGTGCGCTAGGGCCTCCAGCCACTGCAAACAAACTCCACACACATGTGCCTCCTTGTGCATCTGGCTAATGTGGGTCCTGGGGAATTGAGCCTTGAACTGGGGTCTTCAGGCTTCACAGGCAAGTGCTTAACCCCTAAGCCATCTCTCCAGCCCTCCCTTTTTTTTTTTGATGTAGGGTCTAACCTAGCATGCACTCTGTAGTCCCTGGCTGGCCTTGAACTCTCAGTAATCCTCCTACTTCTGCCTCCTAATGGCTGGGATTCAAAGTGTATACCATTATGCCCAGCAATTTGACAAACTTTTGCCAAGCATTTACTAGGTATAGAGTTTCATGAAAGATGCCATGGATATAAATATGCACAGTAGAACTCTTTATAATGCATTACTTTTCTTTTTTTTTTTTTGTTAAATATTTTGAAAATTCCAGTAAAAATCATGTGTGTGTACAGGGGAATTGAGATAGGACCTCTTGTAGCCCAGACTGGCTTTGAACTCACTATGTAGCTGAAGATGTCCTTGAACTCCTGATTTTCCTGCCACCACCTCCCAATGCTGGGATTACAGGTGAGTGCTATTACACCCAGCTAAAAATCATTCTCTTAAAATAATTAGTAGGATTTTTTTAAGAATACATGATTCATTACAAATTAAAAGTGCTATTACACCCAGCTAAAAATCATTCTCTTAAAATAATTAGTAGGATTTTTTTAAGAATACATGATTCATTACAAATTAAATGGGCTCAAAGAAAGACTCAGTTCATAAGGATGGTTTAAAACATTAACACTTGATGTTTTTACTTTTATTTTTCATCTCCATATAATGGTAGAGGAATATTAAAAAATAGAATAGAATATAAGCAAATATCCCAGAAGAGCCATTTTCTTCTTCAATAGGTTTGGTAATTCTAACATTTTGTCAAGAGACCCTGCATCAAACACTTTGGACAGGCTGGGCATGGTGGTGCATGCCCTTAATGCCAGCACTCAGGAGGCACAAGGTAGGAGGATAACAGAGAATTTGAGATCAGCCTGAGACTACATAGTGAATTCCAGGTCAGCCTGGACCAGAGCAAGACTCTTCCTTAAAACAAAAACAAACAAACAAAAAACAGTTTGGAAAAATATGGGTTTGGAGAAGTCCCACACTCCACTGGATGTAATTTACATTGATAAATAAGGCTAGTTCTCCTGCCAGTTTCTACAGGTTTAGGCTCATTTATTTATTTTGCAATTATGCCTTGATGTGACCAGAAATGTCCTATTTTAAGCTAACCACCTAAAAGCTCATTTTTTAAAATTCCGTATAGGTAAATTCTCAGAGTTTATAACAAGAATTATTATCACATATTTAACTATGGATCGATTAATTACCTTGTTATGTCTTCTGTTAACTGTGCTGGGTCAGGAGGATAAAACTTCACATTAAATGTGAAATTCCAAGGGACACCTGTCAAAATTAAAAAAAAGGAATTTTATGTTTATGCTTAAGTTTCTAATTGTTAGAAGTACCTGGAAGCTCAAAATTTCTCCTCTTTCTTTCTCTCTCTCTCTTTTTCTGGTGTAACCTGAGTATGTGTAATGTATGCTCATGTATATGAGTATGGCTGTATACATGCCTTGGCACATGTGTGGACAGAGGACAATACCAGCTGTTGGCCCTTGCCTTCCACCTCGTTTGATGTGAGTTCTCTTGTTCACCACCACACTCACCAGGCTAGCTATGCTGTAAGCTTCTGGGCAGCTCTGACTCTGCCTCCTTTCTTGCCCTAGGTGCCCTGGGACTATAGATGCTAGCTTTACATAGGTTCTGAGGATCCAGCCAGAGTCACATACTCATGCTTGCACAACAAGTATTTTACCCATTGTGCTATCTCTCTAGCCCTCAATTTTTTCTTTTTTTTCTGAAATATTTTAACATTTTTCAGGCTTTGTGTTAATTTTTTAAAGCTAGCTTGACATTTCTTTTTTTAAATTTTTTATTATTTATTTATTTATTTGCAAGCAGAAAGAGAGAGGGAGAGGAGAGAGACAAGAGACAGAATGGTTACACCAGGGCCTCTAGCCACTGTAACCCAACTCCACACGTATGCACCTGGCTTATGTGGGTCCTGGGGAACAGAACCTGAGTCCTTTGTTTTTGCAGGCAAGTGCCTTAACCATTAAGTCATCTCTCCATCCCCTTAGTGTTAATTTTTTTTAAAATTATTTCTTAGGTTGGGCATGGTGGTGTATGCCTTTAATCCCCCAGCACTTGGGAGGCAGAGGTAGGAAGATCGCCATGAGTTCGAGGCCACCCTGAGACTCCATAGTGAATTCTAGGTCAGCCTGAGCTAGACTGAGACCTTACCTTGGACCTCCCCCCCAAAAAGATATTTATGTATTACAGAAAGAGAGAGAGGGAATAGGCGCACCAGGGCCTCTAGCCACTGCAAAAGAACTCCAGATGCCTGAATCACTATGTATATCTATCTGGCCTACATGGGTTTGGGGAATCAAACTTGGGTCCTTAGGCTTTGCAGGTAAGTGCCTTAACTGCTAAGCCATCTCTTCAACCCATGTGCTAATTTTTATTTATTTATTTATTTATTGGTTTTTTGAGGTAGGGTCTCACTTTAGTTTAGGTTGACCTGGAATTCATTAAACAGTCTCAGGGTGGCCTCAAACTCTTGGAGATCCTCCTACTTCTGTCTCCCAAATGCTGGGATTAAAGGCATGTGCCACCATGCCCAGCTGTGTTCTTTTTTTTTTAAGAAGACAGTAAGACTTCACTTAGGAAAGAAAAGGGTCTCATTATAAAACAAAAAAAAAACACCAAAACATTAATATAGGAGATATGGCTTAGTGGTCAAAGGACCCAGGTTTAATTCCCCAGGACCTACATAAGCCAGATGCACATGGTGGCACATACTTCTAGAGTTAGTTTGCAGTGGCTGAAGGCCATGGAGCACCCATGCTCTCTTTCTATCTCTGCTCCTTTCTCTCTCTCATAAATAAAATTTTTTTTAAATATTTTTTATTTATTTATTTGAGAGCGACAGACACAGAGAGAAAGACAGATAGAGGGAGAGAGAGAATGGGTGCGCCAGGGCTTCCAGCCTCTGCAAACGAACTCCAGACGCGTGCGCCCCCTTGTGCATCTGGCTAACATGGGACCTGGGGAACCGAGCCTCGAACCGGGGTCCTTAGGCTTCACAGGCAAGCGCTTAACCGCTAAGCCATCTCTCCAGTCCTAAAATATTTTTTTAAAACAAGAGCTGGGGAGAGAGTTCAACAGATAAAGTGTTTGGTGGGTAAAATATGAGGATTTGAGTTCAGATCCCCAGAACCCATGTAAAAATGCCAAGCATGGTAGCATGCCTAAAATCTCAGGGCCAGAGAGTAGAAACAGGAGAATCCACAGGGCCTTCTTGCTAGCTTGTTTTTGGTTTTTCAAGGTAGGGTCCTGCTGTAGGCCAAGCTGACCTTGAATTCACTATGCAGTCTCAGGGTGGCTTTGAATTAAAGGTGGATCCTACCTGTGCCTCCTGAGTGCTCAGATTAAAGGTGTGTGCCACCACACCCAGCTTCTTGCTAGTTTTTCTAGACAAATTAGTGAGCTCTAGGTTCAGTGAGAGATCCTGTCTCAAAAAATAAAGTGGGAGATGAGATGGAGAGATGGTGTGGTGGTTTGATTCAGGTGTCCCCATAAACTTAGGTGTTCTGAATACTAGGTTCCCTGCTGATGGAGATTTGGAAATTAACACCTCTTGGAGGCAGTGTACTGTTGGGGGCGGGCTTATGGTTATTATAGCCAGTTTCTCCTTGCCAGTATTTGGCACACTCTCCTGTTGCTATGGTCCACCTTAGGTGGGCCAGGGGGCAATGTTCACCTCTGTTCATGCCATTGTTTTCCCTTGCCATTATGGAGCTTCCCCTCTAGTCTATAAGCCAAAATAAACTTTTTTTTTCCCCCACAAACTGCTCTTGGTCAGGTGATTTCTGCCAAAAACGCAAACCTTACTGCAACAGTGAAGTTGTTACCAGAGGAGTGGGATTGCTGCTAGACATCTGACTGTGTGGCTTTGGCCTTTTAGAGCTGATTTTCAAGAGGAATGTGAAAGGATTTGAAACCTTAGTCTAAGAGGCACTTTGCAGTGCTGTAAGTATAGCATGATGGACTATTCTGGTGAGAGTTAAGAGACCTGGATGCAGTAAGAACTATGGACTGTGAGGTTTGGCTTATGAGGGTGAGAATAGGCTTTGCTTGGACTGGGCTAGAAGCAGTTTGTGTGAGAGGCTTTCTGTTATGCCCATGTCCTAAGAAATTCTGCAGGGTTGCAGTGTATAGAAACAGACTGGTATGTGCAGAGAGATATGACATAGAAATGAAATCTTTGGGCTGAAACTTCTGTCCATTCAGCTGCAATTATATGAGAGATTGTAATCTTTGAGATTGGGCCAGTTGATCTGTACTGGGACAATAGGAAGAATGCAGACTCTTTTAAAGGGACCTGAGTGCTCAAAGAGTGTCCTGTTCTTCAAAGTCTGCTTTTTCCCCCTCTGGATTAACAAATTGGCACCCTACTCGTTATTACAGAGTATAAGAAATGCAGGAAAGAGAGGGTCACTGAATTTGTTAACAACCCTTTTCCCCCACAAGCTGCTCTTGGTTGGGTGACTGCAACAGATGGTTTAGTGATTAAGGCATTTGCTTGCAAAGCCTAAGAACCCAAGTTCAACTCTCCAGGCCCCATGTAAGGCAGACACACATGATGCAAGAATACAAGGTCGCATATATGCACAAGGTGGCACACATATCTGGAGTTTGATTACAGTGGCTCTCTCTTGCAATTAAAAAAAAAAGTCAGTGTGTTGGGCTTGCCTCAAAATTTTTTTTTTTAAATAAAGTGGGCTGGGAGTGATGGTGCATGTCTTTAATCCCAGCACTTAAGAGGGAGAGGTAGGGCTGGAGAGATGGCTTAGCGGTTAAGCGCTTGCCTGTGAAGCCTAAGGACCCCGGTTCGAGGCTCAGTTCCCCAGGTCCCACGTTAGCCAGATGCACAAGGGGGCGCACGCGTCTGGAGTTCATTTGCAGAGGCTGGAAGCCCTGGCGCGCCCATTCTCTCTCTCTCCCTCTATCTGTCTTTCTCTCTGTGTCTGTCGCTCTCAAATAAATAAATAAATAAATTAAAAAAAAAAAAAAAAAGAGGGAGAGGTGGGAGGATTGCTCAAGATCAGCCTGGGCTTACAGAGTTCCAGATCAACCTGGGCTATAGTGAGACCCTACCTTGGAAAACTAAAAAAAAAAAAGTAGAGAGCAACTGAGGAAGACACCTGGCTGACATTGACTTCTGGCCTTTGTACACACATATGCATGTGTATCTGCACACACACACACACACACACACACAAACTAGACAGACAAAAATCATATGAAGGAAATGATCCTACAGGTCAACTTATTTTCAGCAATGATTTCCAAGTATGATTTATATTCCACTCTGGACCATCTGAAGTCAATGAGTGTTCGTCAGTTTTGCCAACAGTAACTCATGACATCTGGGAATATTCTCTCACATAAACAAAAACATTCTCCCATTAATCTAAGTGAGAATAGGAGATTATTATAGAAATAATTAGAAGCAGCAGGAAGGCTGGACATTGGAAGCATATGGCTGTAAACTGTAATCCCAGCATTCAGGAGGCTGAGGCAGGAGGATCTCCAGTCCAAGGTCAGCCTGGGCAACATATAAAGCTCTGAAACAAACAAGAAAAAGAGGTAGTAATGCATGTGGTCCTTAGAAACTATGGCTCCAGTGCATGCCTTTAAACCCAGCACTCGGGAAGCTGAGGTAGGAGGATTGTTATGAATTCTAAGCCAGCCAGAGACTAATTCCAGGGCTAGAGTAAGACCCTACCTTAAAAAACCAAACAAAACTACCCTCCCAAAAAAAAAAAAAAACAGAAATGAAAAGAAAAACTAAACTATGGCTCCAGTTAAAATACTTTAGGTATAAAAAACACTACACACTGGGTGTGATGGTGCATACCTTTAATCCCAGCACTCAGGAGGCAAAGGTAGGAGGATCGCCGTGAGTTCGAGGCCACCCTGAGACTACATAGTGAATTACAGGTCAGCCTGAGCTAGAGTGAGACTCTACCTTGAAAAAAAAACTACATGGGTTCAATCCTGAGACTTATGGAAATGTGTCCTATTTTTGTCTACAACGAAAATCAGAGATGAATCAAGGTTAAATGGAGGGTACAATTCAATCTTTCCAGCTGACTGTACCTTCATGGGTTTTGCAGTTTGAGATTTGGCTTCCCAAAGAGTAAGGTTCATCTCAGCAATAAATAAGAATGGCTTGTAGGGCTGGGGGATGGTTCAGTGGTTAAAGGTGCTTGTTTGCAAGGCCTGACAGCTCAGGTTCAATTCTCTACCATCCACGTAAAGGCAGATGCACCAAAGAAACATGTGCATCTAGTGTTCATTTGCAGTGGCAGGAAGTCCTAGTGTGCCTATATGTAAACATCCAAACACATGCAAATAAATATAAACAAAATTTTTAAAAAAGAAAGATTTACAATGTGAGTAACAGTAGTACTTACTGCACTCCAGACACTAAGAGAGCTCTCTTGTGTATGTTAAGAGAAACTCAAGAAGATAGGCCCTCCCTTTGACATATGAAAAAACACATGCTTAGGAAAGTACATGGCTATTAAACCCAAGGTTTTCTTATACCAAAGCCCATGCTTTTAACTACTGGGCTTTACTATCTTATTACAAACATCTGAGGGTCAAATGTCATTGTGTTTTATCTCCAAATACCACTTTTATTACTAATCATTGACAAGGACAATATCTGAAATATTTTGAATGTCTTAATAAATGTACACTCTTAAGCATACTAATATATAAGATTCCTTTGGAAGTGGTCAACATTATCCGTCAACATTTGAACTAAAAGGTAAATTTCAGACAATATAAAGCCTAGGCAGAGGCCTAAGGAGATAACTCAGTCAATAATATGTTTGGCTTACAAGTATGAAGACCTCTTCAATCTCCAGAACCCACATAAACATGCCTGGCATGTCTGTCATCCTAGTGTTGAGAAGGCAGAGATAGCAGAGCCCTAGGGCTCACTGGAAAGCCAATCTCATTGGTGAGCTCCAGAGACCCTATCTCAAAAGAAAATAGACAGCCTTCCTAAGGAATGACTCTCAGTTTATTTTAAAATTTTATTTGATTTATTTGCAAGCAGAGAGAAAGAAAAGGGAGGGAGTAAGAGAAAGGGTGTGCCAGGGCTTCTTGTCACTGTAGACTCCAGACAAATGTACCACTTTGTGTATCTGGCTTTACATGAGCACCGGGAAACTGAACCTAGGCCATTAGGTTTTGCAAGCAAGTGCCTTTAGCCACTGATACATCTCTCCAGCCCTATAATTTATTTTAAATGGCATTTAGATTCTTTTTCTAGCAAGATTTTTTTTCTCTTTTTAAGGCAGGGTCATGTAGCTCAGGCTGGCTTGAAGCTTACTACATAGCAGAAGGTGATCTTGAACTCTTTCATCCTCTGCCTCTGTCTTCCAAGTACTGAGATTGCAAGTGTATCACACACTGGGATAAGAAATTTTTAAAATGTACATGAAGAGGGCTGGAGAGATGTCTCAGTGGTTAAGGTACTTGCCTACAAAGCCTAACCACGTAAGCCAGATGCACATGGTGGCACATGTGTCTGGAGTTTGTTTGCAGTGACTAGAGGCCCTGGCATGCCATTCTCACTCACTCTATCTCTCTCTCCCCCTCTGTCTATCTCTAATAAATAAATAAAAATAAATAAAATCCTTAAAAAATACATGAAGATAATTCACTAATCTTTTTCACTCAGCATAAACTACATGTTAACTTTTCTTCCTAAAGAATCCTCTTATGCAATCATATGTTTTTTTAACTATTTTATTTTTTATTCTTTTTTGTTTATTTATTTATTTGAGAGTGGCAGGCAGAGAAAAAGGCAAAGAGAGAGAGAGAATGAGAATGAGTGCATCAGGGCCTCCAGCCACTACAAATGAATTCCAGATGCATGCACCACCTTGTGTATCTGGCTTACGTGAGTGCTGGGGAATCAAGCCTCGAACCAGGGTCCTTAGGCTTCACAGGCAAGTGCTTAACTGCTAAGCCATCTCTCCAGCCCCCTTTTTATTTGTTTATGAGAGACAGACAGAGAGGAGGTACACCAGAGCCTCTAGCCATTGCAAACAAACACCAGATACATGTGCCACCATGTGCATCTAACTTATGTAGGTTCTGTTGAATCAAACCTGGGTCCTTAGGATTCACAGACAAGTGCCTTAACTGCTAAGCCATCTCTCCAGCCCCAGTCATTTGTTTTTGAGTAATATAGAAGATAAAAGTATTCTCATTGATGGGGAGGTAATATGATGGAGAATGGAATTTCAAATGGGAAAGTGTGGGGGTGGGGAGGGAGGGAATTACCATGGGATATATTTTATAATCATGGAAAATGTTAATAAAAATTAAAAAAAAAAGTATTCTCATTGAAACAAGCTAAGAAGTCTTTTGCTTATGTTTTAAATACTCTGAATATTCTTTGTTTTATTTTGCTATGACACAGGGTTTTGCTAGATTGCCTCACAGCTTGTTTGGACTACCTAGTGAGACCTGCCTCAAAACAAACAAAAATTGAGCTTTTATTGTTAAATAGTAAATGTAGATAGTTATTAGTCCAAAATAATGTTTTATTCCTCTATTTTAAGAAAGCTAAGGGCTGGAGAGATGGTTTAGCAGTTAAGCACTTGCCTGTGAAGCCTAAGGACCCTGGTTTGAGGCTCGATTCCCCAGGACCCACGTAAGCCAGATGCACAAGGGGGTACATGCATCTGGAGTTCATTTGCAGTAGCTGGAGGCCCTGGCATGCTCATTCTTTCTCTTTCTCTCTCTTTCTCTGCTTCTTTCTCTCTCTGTCTGTCACTCTCAAATAAACAAATAAAAATTTTAAAAAATTATAAAAAAGAAAGCTAGCTGGGCGTGGTGGCATATGCCTTTAATCCCAGCACTCGAGAGGCAGATGTAGGAGGATCACTGTGAGTTCAAGGCCACCCTGAGACAACATAGTGAATTCCAGGTCAGCCTGGGCTAGAGTGAGACCCTACCTCGAAAAACCAAAAAAAAAAAAAAAAAAAAAAAAAGAAAGCTAAAACAAAGTTGGGTCTTTAATCCCAGAATTCAGGAGGCTGAGGTAGGAGGATCACTATGAATGTAGCCTATGTAGCCTGGGCTACAGAGTGATTCCAGGTCAGCCTAGTCTAGAGTGAGACCCTGTCTCAAGCACATCCATCCATCTATGTATATATGTATGTATGTATGTATGAATGATGATATCATAAGTATTTCAAGAAATAAGTAAGCAATAGTGTTTCGGTGATAAAATTAAAACTTACTAATAATGATGAGTGAATAACAACCATATCACTTTCTAGAAGTTTCTTCAAAAATAAACAAAACTAAAAATATAGCAAGGGCTGAAGAGACAGCTTACCTGTTAAAGGTGCTTGCTTACAAAGCCTGATACCCAGGTTCAACTCCCCAATACCCATATAAATCCAGATGCACAGAATGGTGCATGTGTTTAGGGTTTGTTTCCAGCAATAGGAGGCCCTGGTACAACCACACATTCTCTTCCTTCCCTCCTCCCTCCAATAAATAAATACTTTTTAAATACACAGCTAACTAGGCTTAAACATGATAAACAACTCATCTGTATACCTAACTCATTGAGCCTGTGGCTACAAAATACACCATACATTTTTCATCCCAGAGCACCAATCTGGCCAGGTACTCTGCAGTAAGAAGTGACATTACATTGTAGAAGGGCCAGTGGTAAGCCATTCTTTTCTTTTCTTTTCTGTTTTGATATTTTTATTTATTTATTTGCAAGCAGAGACGAATACAGAGAAGAAAGAAAAAAAAAAGAGAATGGGTGCACTATGACTACCAGCTGATGCAAACTCCAGATGCTTGTACCACCTTGTGCATCTGGCTTTACATGGGTATTGGGGAATCGAACCTGGGTTGTTAGGCTTTGCAGGCAAGCACCTTAACTGCTGAGCCATCTCTCCAGCTCAGCCATTCTTCCTTCTCGACTTTTTTTCTTCCTTATGCTTCAGTTTGGAAAAGGACTGCTGAAAGGGGTGGCAACGAGAAGTAGAAGAGCTTTCCTTATCCTCAAAGGAAGCGTTCTAAGACCCCCAGGGGATGCTTGAAATCCTGAACAGTATTAAGCCTTCTATATACTATATACTATGTTTCCCACTATCTGTCTTGTATCCCATGGCCATTATTAAGTAAAATAAGGCTTACTTGAATACAAGAGCTGAGATATGGCTATGATAGACTGACAGCTACTAAGCAACTAATGTGCAGGGACAGTGTGGATATGCTGGACAAAGGAGTGACTCATGGCCTAGACCAGATGAAGCAGGGCTATACCAGGTTTCATGTGTTACTCAGAAAAGTATGCAATTCATAACTTCTGCATTATTTCAGGAATGTCCACTTAGCATTTTTAGCTCATAGTTAAATGAAATTACAGAGAATGAAACTGGATAAGAAAGAATTACTATGCAGAGGAAAACATGGAGAACGTTAGAACATAGTCATGTAGATGTAGCTCAGTGGTAGTATGATTAGCATGCGTAAGATCCTAGATTCAATCCCTACCACAGAAAGAAGTGAAAGGAGGGAGGGAGGGAAGAAAATAGTCTAGAACAATTTAAAAGAAACAATATCCAATAGCAATCTCCTACTAGTGGGCTACTGCAGATTCAGTCACTACCATGTTGAGATCTGACTCTCATTTCCTCTTTGTATACTCACCTTTGTTCTTTTCCATCTTAAGTTACCTTCATTCATTCCTATCTTTTCCAACTTTGCCTAGTTGTAAAATAAAATGGTCAAGATCTGACCTATATCAGGAGTGTCCACCCCTGCTTAGTTTGTCTTCTATGGAATCTCCTCCTTCCAGGGGAAAGCTTTGTCTCAATTTCAAAGCCATCTGAAATATTCAGGATTCTAAAGTGACAAACTCACAGCCAGAAATGGTTGGAAATCCTTTGACCTACTAAAGGAAAGAAAGAGCTATAAAAAGGTCTATATCCACTTACCTCGAACCTGTTTCTTTATTTCTTTGGCAGAATCCAGCCATGTCTGTAAAAAGAAGAACAGCCATTCACACATAGCTCCAAAACACAAACAACAGAGCACTGGAAGTAGAATCACTGATCATCTTGGAAAAGTGCCTGCTAATTAACCTACATTTCCTCGCAAAGAGCATGTCCATTAATTTTACAAAGCAAAGTGATTTTCAGCAGAGAAACAGGGAACTAGAAACTGGGCTTGAATCCAAGCCTCTCTACATCTTGGCTGAGTTACTACAGGATCTCTGTACCTAAGTTCCCTCATCTATAAAATGAAATCTCAGCAGTAGTACTAGGACTTTATCATCACCTATCTCATAGGGTTATTATTAATATTAAATCACACATGTAAGTCTTTTGTAAACAGCAGATGCGACAATACAAATTCTGTTTATATTATCTGAATATATTATTTGAAAGACTAGTAAAGATCTATAGCAAGGATTAACCAACATCATTCATATCTTAATTTTCTTCTCCAACCCTGACCTTTGGTCTTTTCCAGTTTTTCTGTCAACATAGCCTCTCACACAGTTCATGCCCAATTCATGTTTATTGAATGAATGAATAACTTGTTCCCTGGCTACTCTTGCCCACTGTAATCTTTCCCTTCAATGTTATTCCACTCCCTTTAAGACTCTATACACATCAATGAGGGCAGGACTCCTCCATCTGAGGTGTTGTCCACAAAATAAATGCCCCATTAACATCTTTTATAGGTACCTCTGAGGCAAAAAATTTACTATATTTCTAGAACTATTTAAGCATACTGACTACAAAATACTTACAGAAAAGGATGCTGGTAAAAGTATAACTTGGTGAAAGTCAGGCTTTCATGTATGTACAAGACCACGGGCTTAATCCCCACCACACATATGCACACATACACGAAAGCATAAATACACAGATAAGTAAAGTAACAAGGTGAAGATACAAGAAGTATATCACCAAAATCCCAGAAGCCTTATTCTTATCTCCACCTAAACCTGTTCCCTTCCTCATCCAAAAGATTTAAAGTTGAATTTTAGTGATATTCAGAAAAAAAAAAAAAGTATGGTGTCTCTTCCTCATCTTCTACCAACAAGAAGAGAGTACAAGATGGCCATCACATATGCCCTACAAAAGGACAGGCTTGAACAGTATAATTTTACATTTGTTTACATACCACTTGGCATGTTACAGAAAGGTAGTCAACAGACAACAACAACAGACAAGAGCACAAGAATGGGGACTAGTTTCCTTTTATACCCCTTGCAATTAACATGGAAGATTAGGAAATATTTCTTAATTATAACACATTTAATGGAAAACTATTCAGTATAAAACTTAAGCATATACTTATTGAAGCTCTGTCAAAAAAAAAAAAAAAGCCTGAGTGTTTTCACCTTTGCTTGTTATTTAGACTAAAAAACTTTATGCTGCTATATAGGTCCAAAGGCAACAAAAAAAATTTAAAGCCACCATTGATAAGTTTGTAGAACTTCTGAAAATTGGTTTATACCACAACCCAAAATGCTTAATAAATACTACTTTCTATCTCTTTGGAGAGAATATCTGCTGTCAGAATGCTCCATATTTTCCATTATTTTAAGGAATCTCTCCAGATAATCTAAAGTTTTCAAGTTCCTTCCAGAAAGTCCATGAGCAGTTCTATGATTCTAGGGCTAAAACTCCCACCAACATGGCCCTTAAAAGGCAAACCCAGATTTTTGTCAATCATGTGGGGCCTCCAACATCTGAGCTACCTTATCTAAGTAAGTATTCTTACTTGAACAAGACTAGAAATCAAGGTTAAAAACATCATAACTTTCTGGAAATAAATCAATACATACAGGAATGCATACTTTTATGCTCAATTTAAAGTATTCAATTCCCAGTAGTATATTTAGCCAACAAATGTTTGAGGAATGATTTAATGTGGTTATCAAAAAAGGATCAAACGTTTGTCCCTAAGAAGCTGTCATGGTGCTGTGAGAAATGAGGAGCACCTATACTCTTTTGCTTTCATTCTTACTCTGCTTGCAAATAAATAAATAAAAATGTTCTTTTTATGAAAAGAATTTGCTTGCTCTAGGTGTGATTACTACTATGACAGTGCTATGATAAAACATAAAGTATCCTGAGAACTGCATGGATTTGAAGGAATTTTAGGACATGTTTCTCACTAGTGTCTGAGGAATCTAAACTGACTTTTCAAAGATAAGAGTTAGCCAGACAAAGAAGAAAAGGAACAAAAGAAAGGCACCAAAGTATGCAAGAGAACATGATATGATATATCTGATATATCTGTGTGTAGTTCAGCACAACTTGAGACAGAGGTAAGGAGGAGAGAGATAAAAGTAAAACAAACCATAAGGGCCAGTTCATCGAGACATAGTACTGCATGCTTCATCAGTCTTAGGCAAATAGAAGCCATAGAAGGTTTAAGATAAAGGAATGGCATGAATTAGAAGGAAGCATGATGGGAGATAGGGAGACCAATTAAGAGGCTGCTATTGGAAAGAATAATTGTGGACTAGAACAGTATATTGGTAAAAGGTATAATTTTGAATCCAAGCCTCTTAAATCTTTCTACCATTTATTATCTGTACCTTATAAAAGATAATATTTCTGAGCTCCAACATTTTAGTATGTAAAATTGGGACAAAAACATATTAGGGCTAGACATGGTGGTGCACATCTTTAATCCCAGCACTCAGGAGTCTGAGTTAAGAGGATCTCCATGAGTTCAAGGCCAACCTGGGGCTACAGAGTAAGTTCCAGGTGAGCCTGGGCTACAGTGAGTCTCTGCCTTGAGAAAACAAAAAGGGGTTGGGGAGAAGGCTCAGTAGTTAAAGGTGCTTGCTTGCAGTGCCTGTGGCTGGGGTTCATCTTTTCAGTACCCACATAAAACCAGATACACAAAGTAAAGCATGTGTCTGGAGTTCCTTGTCAGTGGCAAGAGGCCCAGAGGCACCCATACACTCTCATCCTCTCTCTCTCTTCTTTTAATCGCTCTCCCCTCTTTCTCTCATCAACAAATAAAATCATTCGTGTTTTTTTCTTTTTTTTTTTTAATTTTTTTTTTAAATCTATTTATTTATTTGAGAGCGACAGACACAGAGAGAAAGACAGATAGAGGGAGAGAGAGAGAATGGGTGCGCCAGGGCTTCCAGCCTCTGCAAATGAACCCCAGACGCGTGCGCCCCCTTGTGCATCTGGCTAACGTGGGACCTGGGGAACCGAGCCTCGAACCGGGGTCCTTAGGCTTCACAGGCAAGCGCTTAACCGCTAAGCCATCTCTCCAGCCCTGTTTTTTTCTTTTTTTAAAAGAGGGCTGGAGGGATGGCTTAGCAGTTAAGACATTTGCCTGCAAAGCCAAAGGACCCAGTTTCGATTCCCCAGGACCCATGTTAGCCAGATGCACAAGGGGGCACATATGTCTGGAGTTTGTTTGCAGTGGCTGGAGGTCCTGGAGCACCCATTCTCTCTCTCTCTCTCTCTCTCTCTCAAATAAATAAATAAATGAATAAATAAATAAAAATAATTTCAAAAAAGAAAGAAAGAAAAGACAAACATAATGACACATGCCTTTAATCCCAGCACTCGGGAGGCAGTAGTAGAAGGATTGTTATGAGTTCAAGACCACCCTGAGACTAAATAGTGAATTCCAGGTCAGCATGAGCTACAATGAGATCTTACCTCAAAAAAAAAAAAAAAAAAGTAGGCATTTTCTTTTAATGATGAAAGAGCACGAGTAATATGCTTTTTTTAAAGTTAATTTTAGGACTATCTGAAAACTAAGAATAGGTTAAGTCCACTGTGTCTGAGAGGGGCAGGCATAAACACAAACTCAACAATGTAAGAATTAAAACTTTTGGGTAGCATGCAGTCATCTTACCTTAGAGGTTGCATTATCCCAAATAGCTAGGCCAAAGTAGTCTTCTTCCAAAAGATTGAGGTGCTCACATACTCGTTTAAGCAAATCCTGTCCCTTAGCATGTTTCTGCCAAGATATACACATATTACTTAAGGCTTATTCTTGTACTCATTACAAAAAATAAATAAATAAAGTGTTATTTGTCAACTTCTTTTTTTTTACCTTTAATAATTTATAAACTTTCAGATGGCCTCACAGTCTAAGTAGAATAATATGATCTATAAAATTCCTATTCCTCAGTCTGTCAACATACAGAAACAACCTACTTATGGAAACCTTGGAAACAGTACCAATGAAAAACAAATCTTACTTTCTCTATATCCTCTCTATTCTCCAACTCCAATGAAAACATCACATTCTACCTCTCTCTGTGGTCTCATTATATAGCCCAAGGGCCTCAAGCTCTTGATTCTCTTATCTTACATGACAGGATTATAGGCACGTACCACCTGTACCTAACAAAGTATCATATTTGTTTGTCACACATGTTCTATGTGTGTGTGTGTCTCATTGTATGATATCTCCTACAGAATACAATGCTATCACTTATTATGATCAACTAAGTTACTGAATCAATCTGTCAACACTAATAAGTAATTGTGGCTGTGGAAATTATTATACTATCATTTTCAAAATAAATATAAAAGAGAATAAACTATGCTCCAACTCTTTACAATCGCTTTCAGAAAAATGTGTAAAGTAGAATTCTGGGTAGCCTATTGACACTACCTGTTAGAACAGCTATTCCTTAGTGCTGTGAATCATTTTCTTTAACCTAGAAAGTCAAAGCACTTCCAAGCATGGGTACTTACATGCTCATCAATAAAGGTTGTTAACAATCACAATAACTGCTCATAGATTAAGCATCTCATAATTGGCAACTACTGCTCTAGTTAAAAAGAATTAATAGATGCTTTTAACTTACTCTGAAGGAACAAAGAGAAGAAGCAGAATAACTGACATTTTTACTCAATCTGACTCAATTAGTCATTCTTTAATAAACTACTAGAGAATTTTAAGAAATGCCCTTATCTGTTTTGTATTTTTTTCATGCTATCTCATGGGCTAAAGACATATATTAGATAAACTAAATTTAGGGGAACAGAAATAATTATAGATAGCAATTCCTTTACAAATATAATTATAGGGATAGTTGGACCTAATCATAGAAATTGAGCATATCTTAAAATCTAGTCATAGAAAACCATTCTATAGATAAAAATTACTTTTAAAACAAATTATAAAAAATATTATAGAAGTAACATATGATTAAGTGACAAGATTTTGATAGATTCAGAAAAGTGGAGAAATATAAGACTCACTCATAATCTTCCTATGCCTTCATCTTCAGAAAATCACTTTAGCATTTCAATCCACAGAAATGGTGCTTAGAGTGGGTCTTATCAAGGGCAACAGCACATGGAACAAGTGAAAGGGCTCCAGTACTGGCAACTATGATGTACTCACCTCCACCACACATTCATAGACTGTGTCATCCAACAGAGAAACCTTGCAGTGCATGTTTCTATGTCTTCTGACAGACTTCTGGGAAGCTTGGAATTCTCTTTCTGCTTTTGATTCGGGGTCTTCTTTTACTTCTGCTTTGGAGCACTCTTCAATTCCTTCTCCTTCCTTAGTTTCAGAATCTGGATCCTCTCTGTGCTCTTCCTGAGCTGGCTGCACATCCATGATATCACCAAGTCAGTAATAACGACATTTCACCAAAGCTATATATGCATTTACCTATAGTAATAAGTGGTCCTACCAATAAAAATACTAACTGAAGGGACTGGGGAGATGGCTCAACAGTTAAAGGTTCTTGCTTGTAAAACCTGACAGTCCAGGTTCAATTCCCCAGCACAACCATGTAAAGCCAGATGCACAAAGTGGCGCATGTTTCTAGAGTTTGTTTACAGCACCAAGAGGCCCTGGCACACCTATACACACAATCAATCTCTGTCTCTCTCTCTCTCATCCATACCCTCTCTCTCTAAATAAAAATATTTTAAAACATGCTAACTTAAAAAAAAGTGGCATTAATACAAAATTATTTTCTTTTTTGCTCATTTTTTAATTTTATTTATTTATTTGAGAGTGACAGAGAGAGAGAAAGAGGCAGACAGAGAAAGAAAGAGAGAGATGGGCGCGCCAGGGCTTCCAGCCACTGCAAATGAACTCCAGACGTGTGCGCCCCCTTATGCATCTGGCTAACGTGGGTCTTGGGGAATCAAGCCTCGAACCAGGGTCTTTAGGCTTCACAGGCAAGCGCTTAACTGCTAAGCCATCTCTCCAGCCCCAAAATTATTTTCTATAAAAGGTATTATGATACTAAAAGATATGTAGACTTTACTATTGTTGAATTTTTTTCAGGTATAATTCCATCAAGTCATACATTTAAGCACAAATCTATGGTCTTTGAATAAAATACACAAGTTCTAGTTCAAGTACTAACTAAAGCAAGATATGTATTTTTCCCTACATAAAGCAGAAGGTAGAAGGAAGAAGTTAAAACCTTTTGAAAGCACCAGCCTCCTTAAAAAACACATTATTGGGGCTGGGGAAATGGCTTAGTGGTTAAGGCATTTACCTGCGAAGCCTAAGGACTCCAGTTCGATTCCTCAGGACTCACATAAGCCAGATGCACAGGGGCACATGTGTCTGGAATTTGTTTGCAGTGGCTGGAGGCCCTTCTGTGCCCATTCTTTCTCTTTTCCTCTCTCTCTCAAATAAAATATTTTAAAAATATTTTTTAAAAATACATTATTTTAGGGCTAGAGAGATGGTTTAGTAGTTAAGATGCTCGCTTGCAAAGCCTGAGGACCCAAGCTCAATTCCCCAATACCCATGTAAGCCAGATGCATAAGGTGGCACACGCATCTGGAGTTTGCTTGCAGTGGCTGGAAGCAAGTGCCCATTTTCTTCCTCCTCTCCTCCTTCCCTCCCTCCCTTGCTCTCTCTCTCTTTCAAATAAATAAATATATCTTTAAAAAGAGCAGCTTTTTAAAAAATACAAATTTTAGGGTTGGGGAGATGTCTCAGTGGATAAGGTGCCCACTCAAGCCTGAGTATTCTAGTTCAATCCTTCCTAAACCCCACATAAAAATTTAAATAAAAAAAGTAAAGTAACTGGGCATGGTGGAACCCACCTTTAATCTCAGCCCTAAGGAGGCAGAGGTAGGAGGATCACTGTGAGTTTGAGGCCACCCTGAAACTACATAGTGAATTCCAGGTAGTGAGACCCTACCTCAAAAAAATAAAAATAAAAAATAAAAGAACCTAGTCATCAGTTGGATGGTTTAAAAGTATATATTTTAAATTTATTATTTTGATTTTTGAAATAGTCTTACATAATCTAGATGACCTCAAATTTGCTGTGTAGCTAAAGACGACCTTGAGTTCCTGATCATCCTGCCTCTGCCTCCAAAGTGCTGGGATTACTGGCATATGCCACTACAAAAAACAAACAAAAAAGAAAGAAAGAAAGAAATGGAGCTGGAGAGATGGCTCAGTGGTTATGGTACTTGTCTGCAAAGCCTAAGGACTTGAGTTTAATTCCCCAGGACCCACATAATGTCAGATGCACATGGTGGCACATGCATCTGGAGTTCATTTACAGTGGGTAGAGACCCTGACATGCCCATTCTCTCCTCTATCTGCTTCTTTCTCTCTTTTACTCTTTCCCAAATAAATAAATAAAATATAAAACAAATTTTAAATGTAATTTGACTCAGTATTCCAAACTTGAATAAAATTGAATGAATGATAGAGACTAGATAAGGTTTCTTTGTTTATCTTAAAATATTAAGGCAGGGCTGGAGAGATGGCTTAGTGGTTAAGTCATTTGCCTGCAAAGCCAAAGGATCCTGGTTAGACATTCCAGGACCCACGTAAGCCAGATGCACAAGGGGGTGCATGTGTCTGAAATTTGTTTGCAGTGGCTGGAGGCCCTGGCATGCCCATTCTCTCCCTCTCTCTCTTTTTGGTTTTTGAGAGGTAGGGTCTTACTCTAGCCCAGGCTGACCTGGAACTCACTATGTAGCCTCAGGGTGGTCTCGAACTCACGGCAATCCTCCTACCTCTGCCTCCTGAGTGCTGGGATTAAAGGTGTGTACCACCATGCCCAGCTCTTTCTCTCTCATAAATAAATAAAATATATTAAAAAATATTAAGACATTTAGGTCATAAAAAGTTACATAGGGATACCTGGATATATATTGATTTTCTTTGCCTTTACTGGTCATGTTTATTTACTGAGTAACAATAACAAACATTTATTGAGTGCTTACTGTATTTCAGCCTTTATATATTTTTTCTTTTATTCCTCACAATACTCAAAGGAGATGACTATTACTATTTCCATTGTATGGATGAGGAAAGTGATTAATAAAGTGTCACTTTCTATAATTTAAACTCTCTAGTTTGATTTCATAACTTGCATTCACAACTATTAAAATATTTAGCAAATTTTGTTTTTGGTGTTATATCACAAACAAGTACATAATTATGACCTTATCCTAAAATTTGCCTTCAGCACTATGAATATATGAGCAATATGATAAAAATATAATATTTTTAGAAAATTCTAATAAAACTACATAGTTCAAACTTTAGACCTTTCACAGAAACATATAGAGAACTTATACTCTGAACAATGCAGGCAATGTTCACATGCTTCAGAAGTAAGATTCTGAAAATAACTGTTATTCTGTAGGCAGTAAGTCTGAAAATAAATGAGATTCCTAGAAAAGTTTTAGATATGGCAGTAGTATTTTCCCATGTATTTGAGACAAAGGAACAACTCATATTTACTTTAATTACACTGACAAAGTTAAGGCCCCATTGAATTTATGGCACAAATGAAAGAAAGAAGTAGACCTTCTCATCTACATCTTATACTCTGTAGTATGAGCTCACTGAAGACGATGACAGAAACAAGACAGGCATGGCTCAAATCTATCATATACCCCTGGATGGCTTGAATCCATCCCACAGATTTTAATGAAAATTTCCATAAAAGGATAACACTGGCTGATAACAATTCCATTCCTTAAATCCACCAAAGATGAGCTCTAAACTACCTCACTTCTTTTTTGCTTTTTCATTAAAAATATTCAGCCTTTTCCATTATTCTAGCAAAATGAATAAACTCATTTGACACTTTTCTTTCATTTTATTTTCTTTGATTTAAGAGTATACTGATTACATGAATTTCTTTAGAACAGAAAGTCCAAAGCTCTGTGTTATCATTATCTATGCCTAAGTCAACTGGTTCATAAGAAATAAAACCAAATGTTCTTCAAGGAAAACTAAAGTGCATAACCTGATTTCACTGTACTCACCTCCCACACAGCCCCACATCCTTACCTGTGTTTCTGCACTACTTAATGAATGAAGATCCAACGATGGGTCTGTCTTGAGCTCAGGTTCAGGAGCTGCAATGGGGGCCTTTAAAATAATCTCTTCATCAAGGCTGGTTCCAAATTCTAGCTCTCTGTGACCACCATCACCTTTTTCTTTATCTAATTCTACCTCTTTGTCGTCTTCCTCAGAGACCTGAGATTTGGGTCTTTTGAGAAGTGAGGAGAGCAGTCGTGACAGGCCCCTGCTTTCCGATGCCCGCTCCTTGTTCTTGGTCAAGTCTTCGTGTGTAGGAGTGTCTCCATTGGACGCTTTCAGCTTCTGCTCACACTGCTTATCTCCCTCAGCTGCTGCTTGTGAAGCCTCTTCCAGCTGAGTCTCTTGTTGACCTGAGTTTGTGGCTCCCTCACCTTCTTCTTTCTGTTGTTGGTGCTGTGAATTTTCAGCCTCAGCCACTAAGCTCTTCTCTGTTGTCATGATGTTCCTATAAAAAGGAAGGCGAAAAAGGAGAACTCTTAATAAGCAAAATCACTACTGTAAGTGAAACCCAAAAGCACCAAGATGTTAATATATTTAATCACCAAAAGCCAGAATTCCAATCCATTAAACATAAAACTACATTAAAGCACAAAAATATTTTACTTATACATCCTGAATAAATTATTCATGCCTTGAGTCACTTAAGACATACACACTGAGAGATCAGCTTAAAATAATACCCACTGAGAGAGGCCGGGCTTGGTGGCGCACTCGGGAGGCAGAGATAGGAGGATCGCCATGAGTTCAAGGCCAGCCTGAGACTACATAGTGAATTCCATGTCAGCCTAGCTAGAGTGAGACTCTACCCCGAAAAAAAAAAAAAAAAATCAGTTAATAATAATAATACCCACTGAGGCAATCTAATGAAATACATAATAATTGAATTCAATGCTTAGAACTATACATGGCAAATAGTTTTATTCTTTTTGTTCTTTAATATATTTTATTTTTATTTATTTGAGAGAGAGAGGGTGCTCCATGGCCTCTAGCCACTACAAATGAACTCCAAACGCATGTACCACCCTGTGCATCTGGCTTATGTGGGTTCTGGGGAATCAAACCTAGGTCCTTAGGTTTTGCAGGCAAATGCCTGAACCACTAAGCAATCTCCCCAGCTCAAATAGTTTTATTCTAACAGAACTTTATTTGAATATTGTCACTTCAGAGTATTAATCTGAAATTCCAGGATTTGAAGGAATTATTCTCTGTAAAGTTCTCCACACACACCAAGAGATGATTAAACTAGAAAGGTCCCCAGACTTGGGGCTGAAGAGATGGCTTAGTGGTTAAGGCACTTTCCTGCAAAACCTAAGGACCCAGATGCACATGGTGGTGCACATGTCTGGAGTTCATTTGCAGTGGCTAGAGGCCCTGGCATACCCATTCTCCTCTCTCTGCCTCTTTTTCTCTCATAAATAAATAAAAATAAAATAAAAATATTTAAATTTAAAAAGAAGTTCCCCAGTCTTTACTGCCTTCCTTTTTAAAAAATATTTCTTACTGGGCATGGTGGTTCAAGCCTTTAATCCCAGCACTCAGGAGGCAGATGCAGTAGGATCACCATGAGTTCGAGGCCACCCTGAGACTACATAGTAAATTCCAGATCAGCCTGGACTACAGTGAGACCCTACCTCGAAAAACCAAAAAAAATAAAAAAATAAAAAATTCTTAGGATGAATAGACTTCTGTATTAAGAACAACAAATGCAGAATGCTGATAATTTGTTATCAGAGCTGACAATAGCAAGGACAAGTACACAGTTAAAATAATAACACACAAAAGTTTCCTTAGGTTTCATGTTATAATGCCAAATTACATTCCTCTCCTTTCAGAGGTATCCATTTTAAGAAATTTGAGACAATTTTTTGTCTTGTGATAAATATGACTTCAAATGCTCAGCATTTTTGAGAGTAGGAAGTGAAACCATTTCAACAGAAAAATGTGATAGAAAGCAAATGCTAACTCACTTGCAGGGGAGAAGGCAGGCTACCAACCTCACATATTTCAAACTTGTTGATTTCTAGCATTTTTCCCCCTTTTTCAAGGTAGGGTCTCGCTCTAGCTGACCTGGAATTCACTGTGTAGTCTCAGGGTGGCCTCGAACTCATGGCGATCCTCCTACCTCTGCCTCCCAAATGCTGGGAAGAAAGGCATGTACCACCACGCTTGGCAGTTTCTAGCCTTTTTAAAAAAGAAATATTTTTATTTATTTGCAGAGAGAGAGAGAGAGCACACACGCGAGCGAGCACAAGAGAGAATGGGTGCATCAGGGCCTTGAACCACTATAAAAAGAAAAGAAAAAAATACTCTAAATGTATGCACCACTTTGTGCATCTGGCTTTACATGAGTGCTGGGGAAATGAACTCTGGTCCTTAAGCTAGGCAGACAAGTGCCTTAACCACTGAGCCATCTCTCCATCCTGGTTTGTAGTCTTTTGATGTCACAATTACAGCATTATTATGCAAGCCTTACTATAAGAGTCAGAGTACTGTCACACCTAATTTATTAAACAGTAACCAACACATAAGGAGACTGTTTTTATTTTTTATTCATTTATTTGACAGAGAGAGACAGAGACAGACAGATGGTGGGAGGGGGGGAGAGAATAGGCATGCCATGGCATCTAGCCACTGCAAACGAACTCTAGATGCATGTGTCACCTTGTGCATCCGGCTTACGTGGGTACTGGGGAATCAAACCTGGGTCCTTAGGCTTCACAGGCAAGCACCTTAACCATTAAGCCATCTCTTTAGCTCACACAAGGAGACTTAAAACACTGGACATGCTGCTAGAGAAATGGCTCAGTGGATAAAGTGCTTGAGCAAGCTTGATGCTGTGGCAGGTAATCCCAGTGTACTTAGGGCAAGAAGGGAGGCTGAGACAGGAAAATCTCCCAGAAACTTGTGGATCAAGCTATCCCAGTGTACGTAGCAGTGAAAAATACAAGAGACCCTTCCTCAAACAAGGTGAGAGGCAGGAACCAACACCTGAAGTTGTCCTCTGACACCACACACAAAAATGGATGATAAGGCTGACCAGTGATCTGACACTTTGATTCACTGCTATATCTCTAAAAGTACCCCTATCCATCACTCAAAAAGCAGGACTTATAATATCACTGCACCCTCTCCATACTATTTAGACTAAGTAATTTTATTTGTACGTTGACTGTCTGAATAAATGAACTGTAGCTCATTCCCTCCTCAGCTCTTAACATCTGCTGTTATCTCTTCTATGATGTCTTCTCCTAAGTCACTGAAGGCTAGTCTCCTCATCACTGACTCAGCTTTGATGCCACTTTCCTTATACACCCTAACTAAAAGTAGTGACTCTCACTTCCCTAGATAATACCCTCCTAGATATATAATTCTTAGCTTATTCATCCATGTTTTACTGGTTTATCATTCTTTTTCCCTACTAAGTTCAATGAAGACAAGAACTTTGACTGTCTTTTTTATTAATATATATCAAATACCTAGAATAGCACCTGCCATATAACATGTATTAAATAAGTTTTTTTGTATATGTTTGTGCATGTGTGCCATATAAGTGCATTCATATGTGTATGGGCACACTGTGTAGGTGTGTGGGTGCACAGGTGCATGTGGAGGTCAAAGGTTGACATCGTGTCCTCCTCTGTTGCTCACTACTGTATTGTACTGAGGCAGGGTCTCTCACTTGAACCCAGGGCTTATTGATTTGGCTAGTCCAGCTAGCCAGCTTGCCTCAGGGGATCCACTATTTCTGCCTTTTGAGCACTGAGATTACAGGGGGGTTGCACACCACCCAGTATTTATGTGGGTGCTAGGGATCCAAACTTTAGTCCTCACACTTGTATGCCAAGGATTTTTCTGACTGAGCCATCTCTCCAGCCCCTATTAAAAGTTTTTTAAATGAACTAATTTCAGCTGAAAATATCTGATAAATATAAACTTCTAAGGCATTCTCTAAATTTATTCAAGCAAAATTCACTCACATATCAAATACTTGACAAGCACTTTGTACAGGTCCTAAGCTAAGTGTCAGTGATGCAATATAAACTAATGAAACAAACAAGGTCTTTATTGTCAGGAAGTTTACATTCTCAAATCAAATTTAACCAATGAGAAAAAAATGCAACCGAAACCTAGAAGAGCTGCATATACATGGAACAAAGCAGCAAAAAGGGAAAGAACGTATACTGGACATGTTTTCTGTGCCATGCCCCATGTCAGAGGTCATAGCTACATTATCTCAATTAAACTTTTCAAGAACCCTGCAAGGGAAAAGGAATCATTTGGTCTTGTAATTGAGGACATTTCAATTCAAGAAGTACCCTGGGGGCTGGTGATATGTGACTTGGGAAAGAGCACCTGCCTAGCATGTGCCAGGCCCTGGGTTCAATCCCCAGTACAAGAGATGGGGCTCTAAATAAGGCTTATTTCATCCAATCTCCCATTAAGCAGGGTCAGGACTGATTGATACCTAGATGGGAGAGAGTAACCTACCCAAGACAAAACTGCTAGTAGGTGGCAAACCACTAGAAGTGGTACTGAAATAAATAAGCATATGAAAAAAAAGAAAAGCCTTTATGAAGGGTTTTACTGTAATCAACTCTGATTTTTAAGCACTAAAATATTTTATTCAACAATAATATTTAAAGAAGTATATTTTCTAGTCTCATTTACCAAGTCATTGAAATTTCTCTGATCTAATAAATAAGTAACGTGGTCTTTTATAAACAGTGTGCAAAACATCTCCCAACCAATATACATCCTTAATTTTTTACCCTGGAGGCACACTCGTACCTAAAGGAAATAAAATTGTCTTCAATTCCTCTTTATACCAGTAGGCAACCAATATTTCCAATATTATTTTCTTTAACTTCTGAAGGAAGTAAACTTAACACAAAAAATCTGGATGCCAGGGGCAAGAGAGATGGCTTAGTGGTTAAGGCACTTGCCTGCAAAGCCTAAGGACCCATGTTTAACTCTCCAGATCCAACATAAGCCAGACACACTAAGTGACACATGCTCAAGGTTGCATATTCATACAAGGTGGTACATGCATCTGGAGTTCGACTTCAGTGGCTGGAGGCCCTGGTGTGCCAATTCTCTCTCTGTATCTTGCTCATAAAAAACATCTGGATGCCAAACTTCATCACTGTAAGAGAATGATCTGGTTGGAGAGCACCATGTTATTTACACTTCCTTTACAAGAAGAGTACAGCACTACTGCCCATGGATTTTAGATATGGCTTCACCATTCATGGCCTGACCAAACAGAAAAGAAGCCATCTCCATATTGAAATTCTTATTCAACAGACTTAATACCAAATTCTCTCATAAAGCTCTATAAAAACCTATAAACCTTTTATGAAAGTTTTAGCAGATATAAAAATAAAGTCCATTTCTAATAATCCTTTATTACATCTTTAATAAATAAAGGCTATTCTTGTGTTTTCATCTTTTCTTATAGCTTTAAAAATAGAGAAGCTCTCCTCAGGATATGGTTGTAATTGCTTTCACAGGAAAAGGTATCATATCTATAAGAAAGTAGCTGAAGAGGGGTTAAAAAGATGGCCCAGTGGATAAAGCATTTGCTGTGCAAATGTGAGTACCTTAGTTTGGATATCCAGAGCCCACATAAACCTAGTAAGACTGGTGGCAGCTAACAGCTAGCCATGAGTGCATAGGCAGCAATACTATTAGAAATAATTTGAATAAAAGAGAAGTAAGGAAAGAGAAAAGGAGGGAGAATATAAAAATATATAAAAGGAGGGCTAAGTGTGATAGTACATGCCTGCAATAACAGCATGAAAGATTCTGAGGAGGATGGTGAGTTGAAAGCCAGCCTGATAAGACCCTATTGCTGAAGACACCACAAGCTGACAACACAGGAATTTAGAAGGCGCCCAGCTTCCTGGTGGCTACTCCTCATAGTGCTGGAAAGTGCTACATGAGCTGCTGGGGGAAAATGGCCACCAATGTTGTAAACAAGCAGGGGATCCTGCAAGAGACGAAATCAACCAGCCAGACAAGACAGGATGCACCCATTTGTGCAATAGTGGCACTCAAGCTATGCAAGTAACCAGTGGTTCCCCGATTGGGAAATAAGGGTCCCACACAAATATAAACATGCGTATGCCTACAGGCAAAAAAAAAATTTTTTTAAGCTCAAAAAACCATGTTTTGACAAATCAGTGATACATGCAAACAATTTCTTCACATTCCTCAGGATAGGATGGATGACTAGAGAAAGATACAAAGAAGTCAAGCAGCAAAAACAGGATAAATGTCCTACAAACAGGCCCATCCTGTGTAAATGATACTATTATCTTAGATACAATATCCAAAAGAAAGTATCTATTTACTTAATGTCACAAAGAGGTCTTTTGATTTAAAAACACACACACACACACACAAAACAGAACAGCATTGAAGCAAAGTGATCAGCTCCCATTCAGTATCAATCCTAATTCTCCACACCTTAGGAATCATACCCCATCTGCTATCAAAAATACCCTTATTCTAGGGCTAAAGAAATGGCTTAGTGGTTAAGGCACTTGCCTGAGAAGCCTAAGGAGCCAGGTTCGATTCCCTATTACCCACTTAAGCCAGATGCACAAGGTGGTACATGCATCTGGAGTTCTTTTGCAGTGGCTATAGGCCCTGGTGTGCTCATTCTCTCTCTCTCTCTCTCTCTTAATTTTTTTTATATATACTCTTGTTCTAATAGTGTGTATCTGTTATCTTCAAGCAAATCAGATCCTTAAAAATGCCATACTACGCAGAGTAAGAAGGCCAAATGAGATGGCGCTTCTTTTTAGTTAGTTTGTTTTTGTTTTCTGAGGCAGGATATCACTTTACCTCAGGCTGATCTGGAACTTACTCTGTAACCCAGGCTGGCCTTGAACTCATAGTGATACTCCTATAGGCCTCAGCCTCCTGAGTACTAGGATTCAAGGCATGAGCCACCACATGCAGCTTGTTCATTTTTTTAAATCTCCTACATAAGTGTAATCAGTACTCCATTTATGCTTCTTATGTGAAAAACTGTCTAAGAACTGTATTGTTTTGTACCACTATAAAAGTCTCCCTTGCCATCCACATTTAGGGATCAGGTTTAATGATTTAATTATTAACGAGAATCTTCAAATTAGCTCATGGACCAACTATCAATATTTACTAGGTGTGAACCAGGCATAAGGTTTTGGCTTGACTCTTTAAGGTAGACCACATGAGAAGAATACCAAATTCTTAAGCAGATAAGAAGTTAACAGATAACTAATTCTAAAATAAAAAGGCAGGCTGGAGAGATGGTTTAGCAATTAAGGTGCTTGCTTGTAAAACAAAAGGACCCAGGTTCAATTCCCCAGGACCCACATAAACCAGACGCACAAGGTGGCACATGTGTCTGGAGCTCATTTGCAGCACCTGGAGGCCCTGACATGCCGCCCCCCCCCCCCCCCCGTGTGTGTGTGTTTGTATGTCTGTCTATCTGCCTCTTTCTCAAGTAAATAAATAGAATATAAAAAGGCAATAGCTGGTGTTTAATCTGCAAGGTGTTATGGTTGAAATCAGAACTATTTATAAAGAGCTTTCAACTTGAGTGATCAGGAACAGCTACACTGCAATGGTGGCTTTAAGGTTGTTTTGAAGGATGAAGGATGAATAGATGTCAACAACAACAACAACAAAAAAGACTTAAGGTGCAATGTGCAAATGAGATTCCAGTTAGAAGAATTGGCATTAATAAAAATATGAGATCAGAGCTGGGAAGATGGCTCAGTGGTTAAGGGCTTGCTTGCAAAAGCCTGCTAGCTGGGTTTGATTCCCCAGCACTTATGTAAAGCCAGACACAAAACAGCACATACATCTGGAATTTAAGAGACCCTGCACATGAGTGCACACAAATAAGCAAAATTTAAAATATAAAATATGGAACCAACAAGTAGTCCAGAATGGCTAGATTATTATAGTAGGGAACTTGAGGAGATGTGGCTAGAATAGAGTTATCATTTAAAATTAGACTCCAAATGAAATAATAACAGCTATCATTTATTAAGTACCTACCACATGCTACACACTCTTGTAATGCTTTGGCACATTATCTTACAACCATTCTATAAACAGACATTCTCATTTTCCACATAAACAGACATTGAGAGGTTAAAGAATTGCCTCAGTTCAGAGAGCCAAGTCATACTTTATAAAACTGTTAATATAGTACAGGGTGATGGTTTGATTCCAAATTCTTAGGTAGCAATGTCTCTGTAAAACCTGCTTCCTCATATGCTTCTGTCTCTGATTCTCCTGTTACAGAGACCCTATTGCTGAGTAGGTATACACAATCTATTTTAGCCAACATCACCTCTATTTTCACCAGTCCCAAGTCCCACACTCACATACGAACTTCTTCCATGGAGCGTATCTGAAGACGGAACAGGGAGACAGGAAGATGACGGTTTGGAAAATGGCCTGAATATTATGTTAAATAGCTTATCCCAAAAGCACTGGAGCAGGGTGTTGGTGGCATAGTGGCAAGCTTAGCTGCCTTCCAAAATCACAGGAGAGCCACTGAAGGTTTCTAAACAGGCAAGTGAAGAAATAAAGTGCAGATGGACAGAAATTCCACAAATAGTGGGTAAATTCAGGTTACCAGTGAGTAATCACAATAGGAATCCCTAGGGAATCTGAAATCAACACTGGGCAGAGAATTTGAAAAGCTTGAAACTGAGGCTGAAGAATGACTGCTGTCTTCAGTTTCCCTGGGTTATTCTCATTTGAATGCTTCCCATTAATCAAGGCAGATTCATTTCTGATCCTAAATGCATTTTTACAGCTTATTTCCTTGGCGTATCTTACCATCCACATTCTTTGGGGGTTACCCAATATGACAAACAGGTCACAAGAAAAAGGCGGTAAGGTTTTAACTGGGCAGGCCACATTCTAAGTCACCCAGCAAACTTTAACATCACTTCTGAAATAATAGTGGCTAGAACACTCATTTAACTTCTCAGTATATATTTTGAGAATATTACAGTGGCACATGTCTTTAATCTCAGCATTTGGGAGGCTGAGGTAAGAGGATCACTATGAGTTCGAGGCCAGCCTGGGACTACAACGTGAGTTCCAGGTCAGTCTGGGCTAGAGTAAGACCCTATCTTGTAAAAAGAAAGAGAATATTTCAACGTCATAGACATGTGGCAATTTAGAAGCCCTACACTAGTAAGAAAAACAGTCTTTGACTGGACTTTACTCTCCATCCAGAACAGAAACAACCTCTCAGTTCACAGCATTTATACTGCATCCTAAATCTTACATACAGTTCTGGGAACTTGAATGAGAACAGAATCTACCAAACAAAAGAGAACATAAGAATGAAATTTGAAACTATGTCATAAGCTAGATATAGGGATGTTTAGCCTATGAAAAAAAGAATGCAAAAAAGGGTATAATTGTTGCCCTCATAAATTTCAAGAGATGATAATTTCCATGTGATTCCTAAGAGAAGAATTTATGATTCTATTTAAGTTATAAAGATACAATTTTAACTTAAATAAAGTAAAAAAGAAGAAATTCCTAATCTTTAAAGATATCCAGGGCTGGAGAGATGGATGAGTGGTTAAGCACTTGCCTGTGAAGCCTAAGGACCTGGGTTTGAGGCTTGATTCCCCAGGACCCATGTTAGCCAGATGCACAAGGGGGCACATGTGTCTGGAGTTTGTTTGCAGTGGCTGGAGGCCCTGGAGTACCTATTCTCTCTATTTCTATCTGCCTCTTTCTCTGTCTGTTGCTGTCAAATAAATAAAAATAAGAATAAATAGCATAAAATCTGTACAGTATCTACCCCAATCCTACCACATGCTTTAAATCACTTCTAGCAAATTTATAGACACAATGTAAATGCTCTGGAAATAGTTGCTATTCTAAATACTGCTTAGGGACTCATAACAAGACAAAAGTTAGAATTTTACCCCAGTATATTTCTTTCTTCTTTCCCCCCTCCCCCCCCGCCGAGGTAGGATCTCACTCTAGTCCAGGCTGACCTGGAATTCACTATGTAGTCCCAGGATGGCCTTGAACTCATGGTAATCCTACTACCTCTGCCTCCCAAGTGCTGGGATTAAAGGCGAGCACTACACCCAGCTCCTCCAATATTTTTTGAAGTGCAGCTGGTTGAATTCACAGATATAAAACTGTGGCAGACATGGAGGGTAGACTGTATCACCAAAAACATTCACTGAGGAGATGAATGTCCATCTGACATGGATGCCAGGGAGAGGAATCTTCCATCAAGTGGGTCCTTACATTAACTGAACTTGCAGATTCTGTCCAACGCTAACATTTTATAAATAGAAATGAAGGTAAGAAAGAAAACAAAAAGACTATTAGGGTAGTAATATAAATGGGCTATTTTCCAAAGTGTAAATAATGCCAGAGCTACCATTTAGATTAAAGTAATAAGAGGAAACAAAAATAAAGGATAAAAGCTCATTTTATTTCTCTGGCCAGATAATGTAATCTTGTGACATTCTTTTAGACAGAAAGAAAAAAATTAAATATGGAAGTTTTAAGAATATGGTAGAAGATGGCTTGTTTCCCAATAAAATCAATTCTCCCCCAAAACCTCAGGAAAGTATCTTTCCTTTATAATTCAATTTAATAGCACTTCTAGAAAAATAAGAGAGCCAGCAAGGTGGTTTTCTCCCTCCATCCTTTTGAAGTCATTTAGAACTTAAACTACTCTTTATGAGGGCTCATTTGCCATACTGAGTGAATTAGGAATATCACCCAGCATGAACATGCTGTTTTCAACAACTTGGTTTTAATTCACATCATTTCTATGGTGACTAATACCATTGAATCAACTCATTCAAAGACATTTTAAATAAACAAATTCTTACACGTCTCCTAAGAGGACAAAAATGTTCTTTTATTCTCTGAAGAACTGAAGATTGCACTTAGAAAATGTCTGGATATATTCTAGACATGTTCCTCTAGCCCTCTACGAGTATACTCCCAGATGATCACCGGGTAACACTGGAGAAGTGAGGCAAAGAAACCAACCAACCAAACAGAAAATACCACCTCTGGAATGAATTTGACTCCCTTTTTGTGTCTAAGTGTCATTTTAGCCATTTTGGGTGTAAATCTTTATAAAATTAAAATTAAAATTCATTTTCAAAATTTGCAGAACACAGGCTGGAGTGATGGCTTAGTGGTTAAAGTGCTTGCCTGAGAAACCTAAAAACTCAGGTTCAAATCTCCAGGTCCTATGTAGCCAAACACACAGTGACGCAAACACACAATGTTGCACACTGCACCACAGACATGTGTCTGGAGTCTGTTCGCAGTAGGCTGAAGGTCCTGGCATACCCATTGTCTCTCTCTGTCTCTCTACCTTTCTCTCTCAAAAATAAAAATAAATTTTAGCCGGACACGGTGGCACACATCTTTCATTCCTGCACTTTGGAGGCAGAGGTGGGAGGATTGCTGTGAATTCAAGGCTACTCTGATACTGCATAGTGAATTCCCACTCAAAGAAACCCTACCTCGAAAAACCAAAAATAAAAATAAATTTTTAAAATTTGCAGAAACTTTATTGATAGAAGTCACCCTGTAAACTTCAATTACTATCCAGTACTAACTAATGTCCCCAAGGACAAATGAAGTCCCTGGGATAGCTAGCTGTTACAGAGGGATATCTGAATATTATTTTTCTACTTTTTGTATCTGCCTTTAGTAGTTTTCCTGTTTGTTCACTGGAAGAGTTAATTCACATTTCCTGTTGACCTCTCAAGGTGGCTTGCCAATAAGCAGCTTCTAACACCTCCTGTTCTAATATGCTATTGGCTAAACTACTGCTAACTAGGAAACTAAATAGCCATGTGTACTAAAAAGTATGTCTAAAGTAAGAGAAAATGCTAAGGAAGAGTAGGACTGTTTCACATTAGTGGAAACCTTCAATGCATGATTTTTTATTTTTATTTATACATATTTTAAATATTTTTATTTATTTGAAAGAAAATGTGTGTGTGTGTGTGTGTGTGTGTGTGTGTGTGTGTATGGGTGTGCCAGCACCTTCTGCCAGTGATGACAAACTCCAGATGCATGTCCCTCCTACTTTGTGCATCTGGCTTTACATGGGTACTAAGGAATCAAACCCAGACAGTCATGCTTTGCAAGTGCCTTTAAGTGCTCAGCCCCCCACAACATGATTTTATGAAGTTCATTTTAGTTCTTCAAATAACACATCCATTTGCTTTGGGGTTTCCACATTGCTGTGACGGGTTGGGGCTATTAGTTAAGTGACCTTCAGATAAATCACATCAACACAATGACCACTCTTTCTTTCCAGATAGAGATCATAAGTCTTTAATGTCTTTATTTATGTTACATCCATATAAACTCTTTAGCAAGACATAAAACAAGGCATAGTAGAAATTTAGCTAAAAATATAACACTAAGGGAGGAACACCACATAGAAAATTATGTTTTGAAATGTTTTTATAAAATTTATTCATTTGAAAGCTGGGCATGGTAGCACACGCCTTTTATACCAGCACTCAGGAGGCAGAGGTAGGAGGATCACTGTGAGTTCAAGGTCACCCTGAGGCTACATAGTTAATTCCAGTTCAGCCTGGGCCAGAGTGAGACCCTACCTCGAAAAACAAAACAAAACAAAACAAAAAAAATTATTCATTTGAAAGAGAGAAAGAGGCAGAGAGAGACAGAAAGAGAATGGACGCATCATAGCCTCCAGCCACTGCAACACAGGCACCACCTTGTGCATGTGGCTTACATGGGTCCTGGGGAACTGAACATGGGTCCTTTGGCTTTGCAGGCAAATGCCTTAACTGCTAAGCCATCTCTCCGTCCCTGAAAATTCTTAACAGCAAAAGCAAACAAACAAAAAAAATCCTCAGTGTAAATACAAACAAAGCCTGGATTCTAGCCTCAAAATGGTTCTAGCTGAAAATAAATGAATGAATGAATGAATGAATGAATAAATAAATATTTTTAAAAAAATGATTCTAGGACTGGAGAGATAGCTTAGGAGTTAAGACACTTGCCTGCAAAGCCTAAGAGCTCATGTTAGAATCTCCAGGTCCCACATAAGCCAATCTCTAGCACCAACACACATCTATAATCTCAACACTGGGGAAGTAGGGGAGACAGGAGGATCCCTGGGGTTCAATGGTTAGCCCATCTAGCTGAGAAATACCCAACTCCAAGGTCAGTGTGAGAGACTTCTATGTCTCTCTTATTTGAAGGAAATAAGGAAAAAGAGCAATAGAGGAGAAAACCCAACATTCTCCTCTGATCTCTCCACCCATGCATATGGACATACACATCTGCACACGTTCCCCAAACACAAAACATGACAATCATAAAATATACAAAGGCCAGAAGAAAACATGAATATATTCAAGTACATGGAAATTTAAAATGTCACATAAAAACAATATTGGGCCTGCATGGTGGCATACACCTTTAATCCCAGCACTTGGGAGGCAAAGGTAAGACGATCACTGTGAATTCAAGGCCAGCCTGAGACTACATAGTGATTTCCAAGTCAGCCTAGGCTAGGTGAGATCCTACATTGAAAAAACAAAACAAAACAAAACAAAAACTTCGGGCTGAGAAGATGGTTCAGCAGTTAAAAGGTGCTTAGGCCGGGTGTGGTGGCGCATGCCTTTAATCCCAGCACTCGGGAGGCAGAGGTAGGAGGATCGCCTTGCGTTAGAAGCCACCATGAGACCACATAGTGAATTCCAGGTCAGCCTGGACTAAAGTGAAACCCTACCTCAAAAAAATAAAATAAATAAATAAACCAAAAAATAATAATAAAATAAAAGGTGCATGGTTGAAAAGCCTGCCAGTCCTGGTTCAATTCCCAAGCTACTCACATAAGCCAAATGCAAAAAATAAAATAAAAATAAGGTGGCATAAATGTCTGGTATTCACTTGTACTAGTACTTTGTAGTATCAAGAAGCCTGATACACATGTGTGCACATGCATACACACACACACATAAATAAAAAATTATTTTAGGGCTGGAGAGATGGCTTAGCAGTTAATGCACTTGCCTACAAAACCAAAACAACCAAGCTTGATTCTCCAGGACCCATGTGAAGCCAGATGCACAAAGTGGCACATGCATCTGGGAGCCTATTTGTAGTGGCTGGAGCCCTGGTGTGCCCATTCTCTCTTTCTCAAATAAATTAATATTTGAAAAAAATCTTTGGAGTTGAAAATATCTCAGTCTTTTGCACAAACACTAGTAAATTACTTTCTTGTGCTACCTTTTCATTTTTTCCTTTTTGAGGCAAGCCCATCAAACTGGCCTTTTCTAATGAAAGAAAGCCAGAGAATTGATACATAATTGAACTACAGACACGTGCACCACCTTGTGCACAAATTTGCTTATGCATCACCTTGTATGTCTGGCCTACATGAGATCTGGAGAGTTGAACATAAGTCTTTAGGCTTCACAGGCAAGTGTTTTAACAACTAAGTCACCTCTCCAGCCCTGTTGCTTCTCTTTTAAAGACAGTCTTGCCATCTAGTCCAACAGACTTTAAGTTTACTAAGGATGGCCTTAATCTTCCTGCCTTGTAATTCTTCTGTTTCAGGCCTCAGATTGTTGGAATTACAGATATGGGCATAGCTTTTAAAAGTTCATATTACCATGCATGAAAATGTCCAAAATAAAAAATAATTGCCACTGCAAACGAACTCCATACACATGCACCACCATGAATATCTGGCTTACATGGGTTCTGAGGAGTTGAGCCTGGGTCCTTAAGCTTAACCACTAAACCCTCTCTCCAGCCCTCAAATAATTTTTAAAAGGGTTTAAAAATTCTTATAGCATGAAGACTTAGCATGGAAAAGACCTTAATGTCTTAATGCAATCCTTCTGATATCTTCCCTTAGTTCCTTGTTTAAACACTTCTGATGGTAGGGACACATGACAACCTATTCCCTTGTCATGGAAGTTACATAGAAATATCTTCCTCTCCCACAGAGCCCAAATCTGTCTCTATACTTTACACATGCTGGCCCTACTTTACCATCTAATATAAGTCTGCTTCTATTTCCATATAAATAGCTTTCCAAAGCTTTGAAGTGTTCCTTTGAACCACATAAAACTGCCAAAATTTGACTATTTTTAGCTAATAACCTCAGCAATTTCACATGGTTCAACCTAAGATTATCCTGTTCTTCAGTCCTCCCACCACTCCCCTCTCTTTTGCTTTTTCTCTAAGGTTAGGTATCTCTCAAACTGTAAACTGCTCCTTTTATTAAAATGGTTTACCAGTTCCACACAACCCCAGTATCTTTCTTTCAAATGAGGTACTCAGAGCTAAACACATTTTCCAAAAAAGACTGAAAACCAAAAAGTTCTGCTGATATAAGCATGTCTTCATAATCTAATTAAGAACTGAAAACTGAGCAGCCAATTCCCAATAAGGGAGACAGAATGATTCCCGCATTGTAGCTAAAGGAGTGAGAATGAGCACTCAACTGTCCATTCCTCCACAGACATTTTGTGTTAATGAAAATGAAAGCCTCTTCCCCTGTCCAGCTGGCACACTGATTTCGAGATCCTTAAAACACACCAAGTGTATGCTCCACCAGACCTTTGGCCCCTATGATGAGAAAGCTAGCCCAGTTAGCCACCAGTCTTCCTCCCTTTGGGTCTTAAAAATCACTTTCATACGTTTTCCACAGACACTCATAAACTGGAACCCCATTGCAGTTTTCATTTTCCTGCTTTATTTTTTATTGTTGCTTTTTTTTTTCAGGTAGGGTCTCACTCTAGCCCAGGCTGACCTGGAATTCACTATGTAGTCTCAGGGTGGCCTTGAACTCACAGTGATTCTTCTACCTCTGTCTCTCAAGTGCTGGACTAAAGGCATGCACCACCATGTCCAGCTTCTTTATTTTTCTCCGTAACACTTACTACTCTTAAAAAAAATATTTCTAGTGAGCTAACCCAGGCCCAGAGAGCCAAGCGCCACATGTTCTCTCTCATATGTGGATCCTAGCTACAGATGATTGGGCTTCTGCGTGAGAAGGAAAATACTTAGTAGCAGAGGCCAGTAAGTTAAAAAGGAGACATAAAGGGAAGAGAAAGGAAGGGAGGAGGGTACTGAATAGGTTTATATTGTATATATGTAGCTACAATGATTAAGATGGGGAGGTAATATGATGGAGAATGGAATTTCAAAAGGGAAAGTTGGGGGGAGGGAGGGAATTACCATGGGATTTTTTTTCTAATTTTTAAATTTTTATTAACATTCTCCATGATTCATGGGATTTTTTTTTAATTTTTTATTTATTTATTTGAGAGCGACAGACACAGAGAGAAAGACAGATAGAGGGAGAGAGAGAGAATGGGCGCACCAGGGCTTCCAGCCTCTGCAAACGAACTCCAGACGCGTGCGGCCCCTTGTGCATCTGGCTAACGTGGGACCTGGGGAACCGAGCCTCGAACCGGGGTCCTTAGGCTTCACAGGCAAGCGCTTAACTGCTAAGCCATCTTTACAGCCCTCATGGGATTTTTTTATAATCATGGAAAATGCTAATAAAAATTTTTTAAAAAATTAAAAAAAAAATTAATTAATTAAAAAATATATATTTCTAAGGCTGGAGAGATGGCTTAGAGGTTAAGGCACTTGCCTGCAAAGCCTACGGACCCAGATTCAATTCCCCAGGACTCACGTAAGCCAGATGCACAGGGTAGTGGCACATGTATCTGGAGTTCATGTGCAGTGGCTGGAGGCCCTAGTGCTGCCATTCTATTTACACCCCCCCCCCACATTAGTCATGGTTCTCTAGAGGAACAGAACCGATACAATAAATTATATTTAAAATATTTTTAGCCGGGCGTGGTGGCGTACGCCTTTAATCCCAGCACTCGGGAGGCAGAGGTAGGAGGATTGCCATGAGTTCAAGGCCACCCTGAGATGACAGAGTTAATTCCAGGTCAGCCTGGACCAGAGTGAGACCCTACCTCGAAAAACCAAAAAAAAAAAATAAAATATTTTTAAATACTTATTTGAGAGACGGGGGGTGCAGACAGAGAAAGAACAGGAGCAGCAGGGTCTCTACCACTACAAACAAACTCCAGAGGCATGCACCACCTTGTGCGTCTGGCTTATGTGGGTACTGGGGAATTAAACCTGGGTCCTTAGGCTTTACAGGCAAGCATCTTAACTGCTAAGCCATCTCTCCAGCTCCCCCCTGCCAAAATTTTTTTTATTTATTTGCATGAAGTGGGGGTGACTCGTCAGGGCCTCTAGCTACTGTAAACAAATGCCAGGTGCTTGCACCACTTTTTACATAGGTAATACTGTTTTTTGTTTGTTTTTTCCAAGGTAGGGTCTCACTTTAGGCCTGACTGACCTGGAATTCACTATGTGGTCTGAGGCTGGCCTTAAACTCACAGAGACCCTCTTGCCTCCTTAATGCTAGGACTAAAGGCATGAGCCCCACACTTGGCTGGAAATACTTTTTGAAACTGGCTTTATGTGGGTGCTAGGGAATTTAACCTGGGACAGCAGGCTTTGCAAGCAAATGCAAATGAAAACTACTGAGCCATCTACTTAGCTCATTATTGACATCTAGTGCTTTTTTTTTAAGGTTTTGTTTGTTTGCTTTGGTTTTTGGATTTTTTTCAAGGTAGGGTCTCACTCTGGTCCAGGCTGACATGGAATTAACTCTATAGTGTCAGGATGGACTCAAACTCATGGCAATCCTCCCACCTCTGCCTCCCAAGTGCTGGGATTAAAGACGTGCACCATCACACCTGGCTTTTTAAAGATTTTATTTATTTATTTATTTATTAGACGGAGAGAGAGTGTGAGAATAGGCCTCTAGGCACTGCAAACGAACTCCAGATGTATGCACCACTATGTGCATCTGGCTTACATGGGACCTGGAGAATCAAACCTGGGTCCATGTGCTTTGCAGGCAAGTGTCTTAAAGCTAAGCCATCTCTCCAGCCCAACATCCAGTTTTTTATGAGAACACTGTACTAACAAGGCACCTAATATCTAGCTTTTACTTTTTCTTTCTTTTCTTCTTCTTCTTTTTTTTAGTATTTTTGGCCTTTTTTATGAGAGAGGGAGTGAGTTGACATGCCAGGGCCTCTAGCCACTTCAATGGAACTCCAGATGCATGTGCCACCTTGTGCACATGTGCGACCTTGCATGCCTGTGTCACTTGGTGAGCCTGGCTTACATGGACCCTTGAGAGTTGAACATGGGTCCTTAGGCTTTGCAGGCAAGTGCCTTAACTGCTAAGCCGTCTCTTTAGCCTGGCAGCTAGTTTTTTTTTTTAATATTTTAATTGGGAGAGATGGCTTAGCAGTTAATGTGCTTGCCTATAAAAGCCTAGGGACCCAAGTTTGATGCCCCAGCACCCATGTAAAGCCAGACGCACAAGGTGGCTCATGGCATTCATTTGCAGTGGCTACAGGTCCTGGCACACCCATTCTCTCTCTCACTCTCTGTCTCTTTCTCTCTCAAATGACTAAATAAAAAAAATTTTTAGAGGGCTGGAGAGATGGCTGGAGTTCGTCTACAGAGGCCAGAGGCCCTGGTATGTCCATTCTCTCTCTCTCTCTCTGCCTCTGTTATTCTCAAATAAATAAATAAAAACAAAAAAAAATTTAGAGATAAAATAAATAAATAAAAATATTTGAGAGAGAATGGGTGCACCAGGGCCTCTTGCCACTGAACCCTAGATGCATGTGTCACCTTGTGCATATGGTTTTACAAGGGTACTGGGGAATCAAACCAAGGGCAGCTAGCAAGCACCTCTAACCACTGAGCAGTCTCCCCACACCAACATGTAGCTTTCTACTTGGTTTGAGGGGGTTTTATATGAAGGTTTGGTTCTGAGACAGGATTGTATTATGCTGCTTAAGCTGTCCTGGACTTAAGTGATTCTTCTGCCCCAGCCTCCTGGCTATAATACGTATACAGATTTGTATTGCTATCACACCCTCCTTTAATTTTGTTTACTGTTCATCTACCTCACCAGAATGTAAAACTCCTTTGGTGTGTGTAAAAACTTGTCTATGTTATGCATGGTTTCATTCCCTGGTGTTTAGAATGATGCCTCCCAAAGTACTGTTGAACAAATTAAAAAACAAACTGATTTTGATATTCCCCAGGACAAGAACTTTCCTCATGATAAAGGCATGCATTTAAGTAATTCGGTGAAGCGTAAAGAAGCTGTCAGAATACAGACATCCTAAAGAACAGTACAAAATGTCTACTTACAGGCTCATTTTTAGATCCTTCATACTTAGATTTGGATATGTTAACTCCTTTTAGAATAAATCAAGATGGCCAATAATCAATACCAGAAACTTTGTGAGCCAGGCATGAAGGTGTATGTCTATAATCCTAACACTAGGGAGGTTGTGGCAGAGAGGACTATGAGGTGGAGGCCAGCTTAGGTTACATAGGGAAAATCTATCAGGAAGGAAAAGAGAGGAGGGAGAATGGGAAAGAAGAAACTTTTTTTAAAAACAACCCTATTCTTTAAGTCTGTCCTCATACACATGACCTCCAAACCTCTGCAGATTTGTTGCTTTTCTGCAACAAGTTAGTTAGGAATGCCTTCCTATAGTTCTGCACCTCACCTGAACACATTTGATCTTTATTAACTAGAGCAAAACAAAGATATATATCCTTGGTTATTCTGGTTACTTTATTTGCATTTATGCATTCTAAACTCATAGACCATTTGAGGCAATTCATTCACTGTCTTTTGTTGTTATTTGTCTATCTATCTTTGCAGCAGAGTCTCATGTAGCTCAGGCTGGTTTTGAACTAGCTATGTAGCAGAGGATGGCCTTGAACTTCTGATCTTCCTGCCTTCATGTGGTGGTTTGATTCAGGTGACCCCATTAACTTGGGTGTTCTGAATGGTAGGCTCCCAGCTGATGGAGATTTGGGAACTAATGCCTCCTGGAGACAGTATATTGCTGGGGGCAGGCTTATGGGTATTATAGCCATTGTCCCCTTGCCAGTGTTTGGCACACTCTCCTGTTGCTATTGTCCACCTTATGTTGGCCAGGGGGTGATGTCCACCTTCTGCTAATGCCATCATTTCCCCCTGCCATTGTGTGGAGCTTCCTCCTCTAGCCTATAAGCCAAAATAAACCTCTTTCCCCCCCAAAAAAAAAGAAGAAACTTTTTTATTCCTCTTCTAATGCCTTCTAGAGACATAAATATCTACTATCCTAAAGAAAAACATGCACTTATAAGAAAACATCTTCATAATTTTATTACAAAATCCATTACAAAATAATTTGTTAAAGTATTGCATAGTATAGAGCAAAGAGAAAATTAATATGCCATCCCTCATCAAGTATAATATTCGGAAACATTAAAATTTATTCCAAAGATTTCCCCATGCAGCTAAACAGTCTCAAACAAAGGTGGCACTGAAAAGAGCTCAGACTAATGAGCACCACCGCAAACAGCAATGATGCCGAGTTCCCTGAGGATTCAGTTCTGGGTCAGCTGCCTGGAATCTGAGTCAAGAGAGGAAGGATGGCTATTCCCACCTAACCCTTAGGTCATTCCTCTGAGAAAATGGGGTTGTATTTCAATCCTGCCAAGATCATGAACCAACCTAGATGCTCAAAAACCCTGTTACTTCATTCTACATCTGATTCATTTACTTTTCTTTCTCATTTATATACTTTCCAGACTATGACATTATTTTCTTCAGTAAAACTACCCTAAACTAAATCCCACCATAAAATGTTTCAAATTTTTTCTGTAAAAGTAGTCATGGGAGCTAGAAAGATGGCTTAGTGGTTAAGGTGCTTGCCTGTGAAGCCTAAAAACCCATATTCTACCCCCTTCTGGTCCCACATAAGCCAGATGCAAGTGCAAGGTTGTGCATGTGCATAAGGCAGCACACACATCTGAAGTTCAATTGCAGTGGCTGGAGGCCCTGGCACACCAATTCTCTCCCTCTCATTCATAAAAAAAGTTAAAATATTAGGGCTGGGGAAATGGCTTAGCAGTTAAGGTGTTTGCCTACAAAGCATAAGAACCCCGGTTTGATTCCCTAGGACCCACCAGATGCACAAGGGGGCACATATGTCTGGAGTTTGTTTGCAGTGGTTGGATGCCCTGGCATGCCCATTCTCTCTTTCTCTCTGCCTCTTCTCTCTCTCTCTCTCTCTCTAAAATAAATAAATAAAATATTTTAAAAATTAAAAATAAGATGCCAGGAGTGGTGGTGCACACCTTTAATCCCAGCACTTGGGAGGTAGAGGTAGGAGGATCACCATGAGTTAAAGGCCACCCTGAGACTACACAGTGAATTCCAGGTCAGCCTGAACTAGAGTGAGACCCTACCTCGAAAAACCAAAAAATAAATAAATAAAATATTATTTTAAAAAAGTAATTATGGGAGTCAGACATGGTAGTGCATGCCTTTAATCCCAGCACTTGGGAGGCAGAGATAGGCAGATAACCCTGAGTTCAAGGCCACCCTGACACTACATAATGAATTCCAGGTTAGCCTGGGCTAGAGTGAATCCCTACTTTGAAAAACAAACACAAAAAAGAAGTAATTATGGGACTAGGGAAATGACTCAGTGATTAAAAGCACTTATTTGCAAAGCCTGCTGGCCCAGGTTCAATTCCTAAGTACCCACATAATGTCAGAGGTACAAAGTGGCACATGTATCTGGAGTTCATTTTCAGTGGCAAGAGATCCTGGTGTACCTCTTTTTTTTTTTCCTCCCTCTCTCTCTCTCTATCAGTTTACAAATAAGTAAATTTAAAAATAAATAAAAGTAGCTGGGTGTGGTGACGAGGCAAAGATAGGAGGATTGCCCTGAGTTCGAGGCCACCCTGAGACTACATAATGAATTCCAGGTCAGCCTGGACTACAGTGAGACTCTACCTTGAAAAACCAATAAATAAATAAATAAATAAAAGTAATCATGGGGACTGGGGAGAGAGCTCAGTAAGTAAAGTACTTGCCACTCAGGCACAAGGATCTGAGTTCAGATCCCAGCACCCATACAAATTGTCAGGAATAGTGGTGGGTACCTATAATCCCAGCACTTGGGAAGCAGAGACAAGGGATCCCTGAGACTTGCTGGTTAGCTAGTCTAGCCAAATCAGTGAGCTTTAGGTTCAGTGATAAGACCTTGTCTCCAAAGATAAGGTGGAGGGTTAGAGATGGCTCAGTAGTTAAACGCACTTACTTGCAAACCCTGACAGCCCTGATTCGATTTCCTAGCACCCATGTGAAGCCAGATGCACAAAGTAGCATATGCAATCTGGAGTTCATCTGCAGTGGCAGGAGGCCCTGATGCACCCATGCTTGCTCTCTGTGTCTGCCTCTTTCACTTTCTCTCTCTCTCAAATTATACATACATACAGAGAGAGAAGAGGGAGGGAGGGGGAGGGGGAAGGAGAAGGGGAAGGGAAGAGAGAGAGAGAGAATGAGAATTTTTGGTTATTTTGAAGTAGGATCTCATAAAGCCAGATACACAAAATGACACATGTGTCTGGAATTTGCAGTGGCAAGAGACCCTGGAGTACCCATTCATATATTCTCTCTCTCTCTTTCTGCTGGTAAATAAATGACAAATGAAATATTTTTAAAGAATGACATTATGACAGAGTAGATTACAATACCAGATGCAGGGTCAGAAAGAAAACACTGAAAAAAAATACAGCTTCCAGAAAATTCCTCAATACATAATGTTATCCCTACCTCATAATTTTTTTTTTTTTTTTTTTTTTTTGGTTTTTTGAGGTAGGGTCTCACTCTGGTCCAGGCTGACCTGGAATTAACTCTGTCATCTCAGGGTGGCCTTGAACTCATGACGATCCTCCTACCTCTGCCTCCCGAGTGCTGGGATTAAAGGCGTGCGCCACCACGCCCGGCTCCTCATAATATTTTTGCAAGGATTAAGTGAGAAAATGTAAATCATTTAGTATGATAGTAGTAATACTTTGTGAATATTAATTTTATAGTAGCAATTATTCTTCTTTTTATTTTTATTTATTTGAGAGAGAAAGTGAGAAAATGGACATGCCAGGGCCTCTAGCCACTGCAAACAAATTCCAGATGCATGCTTGTGCATCTGGCTTACGTGGGTCCTGGAGAACTGAACCTGGATCCTTTGGCTTTGCAGGCAAGTGCCTTAATCGCTAAGCCATCCCTCCAGCCCACAATTATTATTCTTAAGGTAAAGTAGCCAGGTTTTAGTGATTGAATAAGTAAGTAAGTCATGAAAGAAGAAAATAGTTTTTTGCTATTCCGCCCCCCCCCCCCCAGTACTGGAGACTAAATAAAGGGCCCAGAACATGTCAGGTAAGTGCACTATCACTGAGCTGAATCTTCATCCTATATATACATATGTGTGTGCATATATATGCACATACACATATATGTGTATATATTTTAATTTTGAAACAGAGTCTTGCTAAGTTGACCAACCTTGAAAACATTATATAAACCAGGCAGGCCAAGAACTTGTGATCCTCTGCCTCAGCCTGCAGAATAGCTGGGGCTATAGGGTCTGTGCTATCATACTCAATTGTTATTTCCATTTTTAAAACAAGAAAGTTATGTATCTCAGAAACAAATTCTTTTATTTCTAATTAGTTTTGTTAAGTGTAAAAAGGTATTCTTTGAGCCAGGTGTGGTGGTGCACGCCTCTAATCCCAGCACTCAGGAGGCAGTGGTAGGTGGATCACCATGAGTTCAAGGCCACCTGAGACTACATAGTGAATTCCAGGTCAGCCTTGGCTAGACAGACCCTACCTTGGAAAAAAAAAGAATTCTTTATAGTTTCATTGAACAAATATTACTGGTATCTACCTGGTATAAGCTATTAAGAAAGCAAAGATCTCTGAATCCCAAGGTCATTCATTAAAAATACCTAAATTTTAAGCAAAAGAATAAGAAATATTATATGTGTTAGCATTCACTTAATTTGTCCTATTAAAAAACAAACAAACCTAAAAGCCTGGCGTGGTGGTACACGCCTTTAATCCCAGCACTCGGGAGGCAGAGGTAGGAGGATCGCCATGAGTTAGAAGCCACCCTGAGACTACATAGTGAATTCTAGGTCAGCCTGAGCCAGAGTGAAACCCTACCTTGAGAAAATAAAACAAAACAAAAAAACACCTAAGAAAGCCAGGCATAGTGGCGCATGCCTTTAATCCCTGCACTTGGGAAGCAGAGGTAGGAGGATCACCATGATTTCAAGGCCACCCTGAGACTACAAAGTGAATTCCAGGTCAGCCTGGACTAGAGTGAGACTCTACCCCAAAAATAAAAATTAAAATTAAAAAAACCAAAGAACTTGTGGGGGAAAAAAACATATTCAATTATTGATAGTGCACATTCACACAGACTCTGAACAATGAATGCTAGAACAGATGCAGAAACAAAAGCATTATGAGGCTTCAACTGAGGGGCAGATTTGAATTCTGACAGATCTAAGTATTAACTCAAGTCAGACTCTTCTGAATAGGGAACTTGGTAAATTACTTCTCTAAATGTCTGTCTTTTCATATGAAAAACAGTAGTGTACTTTAAAGAATGCTTGTGAGGATTAAATGTGAAAATACATATGTCAGCTATCATTCTGACAGGAAAACAAGATAAAGTTTTATGATTATATTAACAAACAACAAATGTACCGTTTTATCTAGCAAATTCATTCTGCCTTATTAAAGTGGAATTTATTTCCATATCTATCCTCTAATATTTACCAAGTTTTATAGTAGTGGCAAAATTCAATAGATCAGTAGTACAGCATGAACAAATTAATCAATTATCAAAATAACATAAAATATTTAATGCCAGATTTAAAAATAAGTAGCAGAAGGTGATATCTTTTTCATGACCTCCTGATTCCAAGCGCTGGGATTAGAAGTGTGTGCCACCATGGTCTTAACACAGTACTTAGGGTTTAACCCAGGGCTTAGTACATGCTCAACAAACACTGTACCACTGAGCTACTTTCTCAGCTGATTACCAATTTTAATTAGAAACAAAGCACAATACTTGCATTTGGAGTTTAACAGTAACAGGCCCATGGCAGTTTAATTCTCTAGAGACTAGTCAATATAACTTTTTTTTTTTTGAGGCAGGGTCTCACTCTAGCCTAGGCTGAACTGGAACTCATCCTATAGCACAGGCTGGCCTTGAACTAACAGTGATCTGCCTACCGCAGCCTCCTGAGTGCTGGGATTACAGGAGTTGGACAACATGTGCTAGTCAAATAAAATGCATTATATATCAGCTCCATGTCATTCTTCTCTCTCTCTCTCTCTCTCTCTCTCTCTCTCTCTCTCTCTTTTTTTTTTCTTTTTGTTTTCAAGGTAGGGTCTCAGTCTAGCTCAGGCTGTCCTGGAATGCACTATGCAGTCTCAAGATGGCCTCAAACTCTCAGAGATCCTTATTCTTCTCCCTTAATAAGAGTACAAAAGAGTAACCATAAGCCTTTGTCTATGTCACATATGAACCTCAATTTTAAAGTATCTCTGCATTACTATTTGAAATTTAGGCCCTTTTAACCATCTGTTTTTTTCAGGGCTGGAGACAGAACCCAGAGCCTTGTGCATGCTAGGGAAGTGTTCTACCTCTAACATACATCTCCAGCCCTAAGGATCCTGTCTTAACAATAAGGACCTAGTATTAAAATGTTCTACTGAAAGAGATGGCTCAGCCATTAAGGTGCTCACTTGCAAAGCCTAATGGCCTAGATTCAATTTCCCAGTATCCACATAAATCCAGATGCACAAAGCAGTGCATGCATCTGGAGTTCGTATAAGTGGCAAGAGTGCTGGAATGCTCATATTCATTCATTCATTTATTCCCTCCCCCCTCTACTTGTAAATAAATAAATTTTCTAAATGTTTCATGTTTCTGTTGGACAGTTTGAGCAGCATTTTTTTCTTTGTCATGTTAATTTTTTTTTTACATTTATGTGCAAGCAGAGAGAAGACAGAAAGACAGAAAGCAAATGGAGACACCAGAGTCTCTAGCCGGTGCAAACAAACTATAGATGCATGAACCATTTTATGCATCTGGCTTTATGTGATGTACTGGGGAACTGAACTTGGGTCATTAGATTTTGTAGACAAGTGCCTTATCTGCTGAGCCATCTCTCCAGCCCACTTTTTTTTTTATTATAGTCAGAGGGAGAGAAAGAGAGAGTGAGAATGGTCATGCCAGGCCTTCTAGCCACTGCAAATAAACTCCAGACGCATGTGCCACTAGGTGCATCTGGCTTACGTGGGACCTGGAGAATTAAACCTGGGTCCTTAGGCTTTGCAGGCATGTGCCTTAACTGCTAAGCCATCTCTCCAGCCCTTTTTGCTTTGACAGTCTATACATAAAAGGAAGAGAAAATTAATTATCTAAAAGCAATCAGTCATTGGCAAAATCAGTGGGCAGCTTCATGAAGACTAAAACTATTTCTAATATTCTCCAACTTCCTTCTACATAGTATAACTCACATTAAAGGTGGTACTTTTGGCAAAAATAAAAAAAAATCAGATCTAACGTGTTAGCTGCACCCACAGATACACTGCCCATACCAACTCAAGCTTTAATAAAAAAGCCCCCAGTTGACTTACCCCAGACTAAGACTTCCCACCCATTCTTGGACTTCCCACCTATTCTTCCCATGACATACAGTCTTTCTTAAGCAATGTTGGCTTCATATTTTGCCTGTAGAATTCTTGCTGCTATTTTAAGGACAAAAGTAAGCTACAACTTAACCAAGAAGCCTTCCCTACCCTCTAGCCATGTTGATTTCTCTTTCTTTCCTTTGAATTTAAAGAGTATTTTATTATGGGCTAAGGAGATGGCCCAGAGGTTAAGGCGCTTGCCTTAAAGCCTAACGACCCAGATTGAGACCCCAGTACCCACATAAAGTTAGATGTACGTAGTGATGCATGCATCTGGAGTTTGTCTGCAGTAGCTGGAAGCCCTAGCTCACCCATTTTCTCTTTCTCTCTTCTATCACCCTCTGCATGCAAATAAGTAAAATACATATTTTCTTACTTTTTGAATATTTATTTTTATTTACTTAGAGGAGAGTATGGGTGTGCCAGGGCTTCCAGCCACTGCAAACAAACTCCAGACAGATGCATGCATCACTGTGTGCATCTGGCTTACATGGGTCCTGGGGAGCTAAACCTAGGACTTTAGGCTTTGCAGGCAAGTACCTCAACCATTAAGCCATCTCTCCAGCCCTCATTTTTTTTTTTTTTTTTTTTTTTTGGATTTTCAAGGTAGGGTCTCACTCTGGTCCAGGCTGACCTAGGGTGGCCTTGAACTCATGGAGATCCTCCTACCTCTGCCTCCCCAGTGCTGGGATTAAAGGCGTGCGCCACCACGCCTGGCTAGCCCTCTTTTTTTTTTTTTAAATTTTTTTGTTCATTTTTTTATTTACTTATTTGAGAGCGACAGACACATAGAGAAAGACAGATAGAGGAAGAGAGAGAGAATGGGCACGCCAGGGCTTCCAGCCTCTGCAAACGAACTCCAGACGCGTGCGCCCCCTTGTGCATCTGGCTAACGTGGGACCTGGGAAACCGAGCCTCGAACCGGGGTCCTTAGGCTTCATAGGTGAGGGCTTAACCGCTCAGGCTGGCCTCAGCCTCACAGCAATCCTCCTAACTCTGCCTCCTGAATGCTGGGACTAAAAGCATTGCACTACCATACCCAATTTCAATAAAATATTTTTAAAATATTTTGGTTTATTTTTATTTATTTATTTCAGAGCAACAGACAGAGAGAGAAAGAGGCAGAGAGAGATAGAGAATGGGCATGCCAATGGGTCCTGGGGAATCAAACCTTGAACCGGGGTCCTTAGGCTTCACAGACAAGAGCTTAACCACTAAGCCATCTCTCCAGCCCCCAATTTCAATAAACTATTATTTAAAAGAGTATTTCAGGGCTGAGATGGCTTAGTGGTTAAGGCATTTGCCTGCAAAGCCAAAGGATCCCAGTTTGACTCTCTAGAACCCACGTAAGCCAGATGCACAAGGGGGTACATACATCTGGAGTTCATTTGCAGTGGCTGGAGGCCCTGGCGTGCCCATTCTCTCTCTCTCTCTCTCCCTCTTTCTCAAATAAATAAATAAATAAAATACATTTTTCTTAAAAATAAAAAGGGTATTTCATTAAGTTCTCATTTGCTACCAGACTGTAAGCTCCTTAAAAAGGCAGGGCTTGCTTGGATTTAAGTGTTCGAATCTCTCATAGTACCTAATCAGAGGAACTATATAGTAGGAGCTTAAAAATACTTTAGATGAGCTGGGCATGGTGGCACATGCCTTTAATCCCAGCACTCAGGAAGCAGACGTAGAAGGATTGCTGTGAGTTCAAGGCCACCCTGAGACTACATAGTGAACTCCAAGTCAGCCTGAGCTAGAGTGAGACCCTACCTCAAAAAAGCAACAACAACAACGAAAATACTTTAAATGATTTCTACTATGAATTATCTTATAATAATGTAAATGTTAAACATTAGTTCTCTAATAGTAAAATTTCTTAAGTTCATCTGTGGCTCCGTGTTCATAAAAGAGTATTAGAAATATCAATCAAACCGAGACAATAGAAATTAATTTGTCAAGCAACTTTCCAGAAGACAAATAAATCAACCTGACAGTCCTCGATTTAAACATTTTTGCTCATGGAGACACACAGTGCAGATCTTCTGAATGAGCTGGCAGCTATTGACTTTCAATTCTTAAAAACTAATTTTTCCATACAGCTGTGTTTACTCACAGCATGCCTCATTTATGCTGAAGGTGTAAAACAGCAGAACTGGGATCTCTCCCTGTCGTCTCTTTCTATTTTCTCTTGCCTTTGTTATTTGCCTTTCTGCAGTTTGCTAGCCAAAGCTATAATTAGTACCCCACAGGGATCTATACTTTTCTAATAAAGAACAGCCTACTGCACAATGACATGTGTATACACATAGCCATGTGTGTTCCTAACAAATTAGAAATATTTTACACATGCAAGCTTCCAAAGGATTTTAATAGCTAAATGGGAGCACTTTACATGACAGCTGCAACTGGCTCATAACATTGACTGCAGCCTGATCCGTCCCTCTCTCTTGCTGCATATGCATCTAATTGCAAGAAGGGAAACAACTCATTTGAGACCGAGTAAATTATGAATTCAGTCCCCTGCACAAACCTTAGCAGACCACATTTGTTAAGGAACTATTTTCTGTTCTTACAAAAGCTATATTATTTTGAAATAGTTTACTATAATTTTTCTATAAAATCATAGCTTTCCATCAGATTAATTTAAGACAGTTATAGAAAACAGAGCTGGGGATATGGCACAGAAGAGGAAGGCAGAGTTCAATTCCCCAACATAGCAAAACAACAACAACAAAAAAAACAAAAAAACATGGGCTGGTTAAGGTGCTTGCCTATGAAGCCTAAGGACTCATGTTCCCCTCTCCAGGTCCCACATAAGCCAGATGGCCAGATGCAGTGATGCAAGCGCACAATGTTGCACATGTGCACAAGGGGGCACACAAGTCTGAAGTCAACTGCAGTGGCTGAAGCCCTGGCACACCAATTTTCTCCCCCACCTCTCTCTCTCTATCTCTTGTGCATGCATGCAGGCACATGTGTGCATAAAAAAAAAGGCCAGTCTGAGCCAGGCGTGGTGACACACACCTTTAATCCCAGCACTCAGGAGGCAGAGGTAAGAGGATCACTATAAGTTTGAAGCCACCTTGAGGCTAAATAGTGATTTCTAGGTCAGTCTGGGCTAGAGTGAGACCTTGCCTTGAAAAACAACAACAACAAAAAAAATACGCACATGTATCTGCATGCGCATGCTCTGAATACCGTCCTCCATTCCCTCGCTACATTCTGGTCTCTATTTACACCCATACAACATCCTCAAGCTTCTCCACAGCTTGTCATTAACCTTGTCAAGTTCCCATCTACATCCATAAAGTAAGCAAAGCACAGATAATTAGAAAAGTTTATCATCAGATTGTAAAGGAAATCCAATCTTCAGAAGCTTACTTGCTAAGCATATAATTTAAAGCAGAATTCAAATAGAAAGAGATTTCTCCTTCACTACACTACTAAGAATGAAAATCTCAGCTGGGCGTGGCAGCACACACCTTTAATCCCAGCACTCGGGAGGCAGAGGTAGGAGGATCAAAGTGAGTTCGAGGCTACCCTGAGACTACATAGTGAATTCCAGGTCAGCCTGAGCTGGTGAGACCCTACCTCGAAACACCAACCAACCAAACAAACAACAACAAAAAAAAGGATGAAAATCTTTTCATTCTTGTACAAATGTTTACTGTAACTAGCCTGTGCCTTTGCATTGGCAGTGTACCACTAGTCACACTAATAACTAACTTCATTGCAAGTAAAGGCTATAGACCCTTACAGGCTTTGAAATCTGTAACAAGGAGTTCAAAAGGTCATGTGCATCAACCCTGCCTGTAGGCTGAATTAACTCTAATATATAAAGGCTTATTATCCCTTATCTGAAATGTTTGGGATTAAAAGTATTTCAAGTTTTAGGAGGATTTTGGTATACTTGCATATGTAATGAGATATGCTAGAGAAGAGATCTAAAGCCTAAACATGAAATTCATTTCAATATAGTTTATATTTATAGCCAGCAGGTAATTGTATACAGTATTTTAATAATATTTTTAATTATTTATTTATTTGAGAGCGACAGACACAGAGAGAAAGACAGATAGAGGGAGAGAGAGAGAATGGGCGCGCCAGGGCTTCCAGCCTCTGCAAACGAACTCCAGACGCATGCACCCCCTTGTGCATCTGGCTAACGTGGGACCTGGGGAACCGAGCCTCGAACCGGGGTCCTTAGGCTTCACAGGTGAGCGCTTAACCGCTAAGCCATCTCTCCAGCCCTGTATACAGTATTTTAAATGCACTGACATTTTTACTGTGACATATCATATGAGGTCAGAGGTGGGTTTTCCCTTTGTAGTATTTGGATGCCACTCAAAAGGTTTTGAATTTTGAACTGCATTTGATTTTTGGATTAGGAATACTCAACCTCTACTACCATTCTTCAAATGCACATAGGTGTTGCTATGATTAATAAAATCAAAAATAGATTTTTTTTTTTAAGTGAAGAAAAAGGGCTGGAGAGATGGCTTAGAGATTAAGGCACCTGGCTGCAAAGCCTAAGGACCTAGGCCTGATTCCCCAGTATCCATATAAGCCAGATGCACAAGATAACACATGTGTCTGGAGTTTGTTTGCAGTGGCTAGAGGCTCTAGCATGCCCATTCTCTCCCTCTCCCTCCATCTCTCTTTCTCTCATATATAAATATAGACTTAAAAGATCATATATTGGTTTTATTATGTTTTGTTAACCAACAATTATTAAAATTGTAACTATTATCACATAAAATGTTTTTCTTACAAAGAAACCTACATAATTTAAGTTGAAATATATTTATTATTATTATTTTATCAGAGAGAAGGAGAGAGAGAGAATGGGCACACCAGGGCCTCCAGCCACTGCAGTCGAACCCTAGACACAGGCACCAACTTGTGCATATGTGCGACCCTGTGTGCTTGTGTCACCTTGTGTGTCTGGCTTACATGGAACCTGGAGAGTCAAACGTGAGTCCTTAGGCTTCACAGACAAGTGCCTTAACCACTAAGCCATCTCTGCAGCCCTAAAAATATTTGTATTTATTCACAAGCAGAGAGAGATGGGGGGGGTGTTATGGGACAAAGTGAGAATATGGGTGGTGCCAGAGTCTCCAGCCACTGAAAATGAACTACAGATGCATGTGCCACTTTCTACATCTGGCTTTATGTGGGTTCTGGGCATTGAACCTGGGCTTTGCAGGCAAGTGCCTTACCTGCTGAGCCATCTCTCCAACCCTGAGCTACAGCTTTTAAAATACTTTATTTTATTGATTTATTTGAGAGAGACAGAGAGGGAGAGAATGGGTGTTCCAGGGCCTCCAGCTGCTGCAAATGAACTCCGGATGCAGGTGCTACTTTGTGGATCTGGCTTACATGGGTCCTGGGGAATCAAACTTGGGTCCTTAGGTATCACAGGCAAGCACCTTAACCACTGACCCATCTCTCCCAAGCTACATCTTTATGGGGTGTTAGGGTTTATTAAACCCAAGTCTCATGCAAACTAGGTAAGCACTCTACTAACTGACCTGCATCTCCAGACCTATTATGTTTTTTTAAAAGAATAATTACATGATTATCTTTAGAAAAACAATAAATTATTTACAGCTAAAATGATACAATGTCTTAGATAAGCTTCCAATGACACAGGAACAAGGAAAACAAGTAGTTAGAGAAAAGAAACATGACTGGCCATGAGTTGGTCATTGCCAAAGTTGGGCAATAGGTACTTAGGGTTCATTTTATTATACCACTAGTTGATCTCTGTATATATTTAGAATTAGCCCAAACTTTTACAAGTTTTAAAATATATGAAGTTTAAATGAGACTGACAAATCTGTGGTAGTAACATTCATTCTCATGTATCACAGGAGATATTAAGAAAAGATTCAAAATAAGCTTAAAGATACAAGTCTAAATTTAAGGAAAAAAAGATGGCTAAAGTATTCTTGTGAGCTGTTAAGCTTTCCTGCGTTTTAATTCTCTAAGAAAACAAACACATAATATTTTACCATTCCAGTACCTATGCCCATGCTGATGATTATGTTGACCTCAGACCTCAGCTGCCCAGAGCCATGCAGTAAATGGTTGTGGAGGTTCCACATGTGCTCATTCTTCCATTGAGCCATTCACTTCATCCACTTATTCCTAAATGAGATGATGACGAAACCACAGCTGAGGTCCTGAGTGAAATCTCTCAAACAGTCTCCAGGAAAAGACAAGTTAGATTTTTATCTTCATCTCAAAGTACAAAAATAATTTTTAAAGGCAAAAAAGGAGAAAAACTTCTAGATTATCAGCTCTTATTTGTAAATAACTTTCTTTCAAATATAATAGACAAAATTAGTAATCTAGAAGCCGGGCATGGTGGCACATGCCTTTAATCCCAGCACTGGGAAGGCAGTAGTAGGAGGATTGCCGTGAGTTCGAGGCCACCCTGAGACTACATAGTGAATTCCAGGTCAGCCTGGGCTAGAGCGAAACCCTTTGTACGTACATACATACATAATATTATGTAATATTAGGATTGGGAATGTAGCTCAGTGGTAAAGTGCATGCTGAACATGCAAGAGGCCCTGAGTTCAGTACCCAGCACCCTCCTCCAAATATACTACTAAAGAAATATACCAAAGTAACCAACCCTACTAAAAAATATGCCATGAAATAGCCATATAACACCAGTTATCTTCCTGTGGAGAAATACTGTCCTTTCCTTTTCTGTATTTTTCAGATCTATAACAATGAACATAAAGTACTTTGATAACTATGACCCCTCCCCTACCAAGAAAGGAAAAACTTTTATTTTACCACATCAGGGCCTCATTACACAATTCAATTTGACCCAGTAAAATTCAGGGCTTAATTTAAGTTTTATTCTCCCTGTACCCTTGCTTATATCTCCAATACGAACTAGATACCTTTTCTTACTTCTCTTCATTAGTGAGGAAGCATGCCAGTCTCCATTCATTTGTTGACTTCAATCCTCATGTCATTCCCTAGTTTTAGTTGTTTTGCCTTTTAAGTATAATCTTCTCTATAGCTTCTGATTACAAGAAATAATCATAGCATTTTTTTTTCCTGGATAACTTCCACTTGACCAGGCCAAATTACATTAGCAGCCATCTTCTCATTTCAAGTCTTTACTGACTTGCTCCTATATTACTGCATGTCTCCCAGTCTCCTTCAATTTCAACACATATCACATCACTTCATTCTGAGGTATCTTTTTTTTTCAACCCCTGTGTCTGTATCTCAACACCCATCCATTAGGATAATGTAAAAATAAATTAAAACTCCATATGGTTCAGCCTAATGTTTAAGCTGGTATCAGGTTCAATCTGCTCATAATTACATACAGAAATAGGTTTTTAAAAATATTTTCTTTAGGGCTGGAGAGATGGCTTAGCGGTTAAGCGCTTGCCTGTGAAGCCTAAGGACCCCGGTTCAAGGCTCGGTTCCCCAGGTCCCACGTTAGCCAGATGCACAAGGGGGCGCACGCGTCTGGAGTTCGTTTGCAGTGGCTGGAAGCCCTGGCGCGCCCATTCTCTCTCTCCCTCTATCTGTCTTTCTCTCTGTGTCTGTCGCTCTCAAATAAATAAATTAAAAAAATTTAAAAGAAAATTTCTTTAGCCAGGTGTGGTGGCACACACCTTTAATCCCAGCAATCGGGAGGCAGAGATAGGAGGATTGCCAAGAGTTCAAGGGCACCCTGAGAACACATAGTGAATTCCAGGTCAGCCTGCCAGAGTGAGACCCGACCTTGAAAAACAAAAAACAAAAACAAACAAACAAAAAATAATTTTTCTTATTTGTTTTTTTATATGCGAGAGAGAGAGAGAGAGAGAGAATGGGCACACCAGGGTCTCTAGCCACTGCAAATGAACTCCAGATGCATGCATCTGGTTTACATGGGTACTGGGGAATCAAACCTGGGTCCTTAAGTTTCGCAGGCAAATGCCTTAACTGCTAAAGTCAGTTCTCCAGCCCAGAAGTAGGTTTTTATAAACACATTTCTTCACACCAACAACTCTAATACATTCCTAAGCAAACTAAAGAAGGTTATTTCTCCATTTGGCCTTGCAATAATTAGACTACTAAATGCCTAGTCTCTCCCTTTTTCTTCTTAACAAAATTTCCATATAATTAAGTTCAGAATGTTGCCAACTAAAAGGCTCTCCTTACTGACAGAGGTAGCCAATGAGATATAAATTGAAGCCATTGCCCTTTAGCTTCTGCCCTTCCCCCTACTGCCTTCTTGTCTAGGACACAGATGGCTGGCTTGGTGTGAGCAGCCACCTTGTGACCTTCAGAAAAGAAGCCACATGTTAAGGTTCACAGAACATAAATTTAGGAAACCAAAGCCCTAACTTCATGCTGCCAAGAAAGCTTTTTGTTTATTAACATGCACGTAGATTTTTGTTCTCTAAAATAGATGTATGACTCATATATTCACAGTAAAAAAGTACTTTAGGTATACTTTATCTAAAGCCCAATTATGAACACCTATAAAAAAAAAAAAAGGCAAAACAACTTACTAATCAAGAATCTGGTCCTAAAGTTAGACAAACATAAGCCTCAGCTTGTTCAGCCACAGTTTCTTTATTAAACTGTTGATGGTACTAAGTTGTTCTCATTATTAAATTAAATACTAATTCTCAGCATCATACTTGATGTTACCTTGCAAGGCTGAAAATTGTAATGCATCTTAGTGTGTGGTAATAGCAATTTTGTGTTTGTGTGTGTGTATGCAATAGGGTTAGATATGCTACCAAAATGGCCTCAACTCCTAGGTTCCAGTAGACCTTCTAACTTAGAAAAAACAATAAAATGTTTTGCAGCAACTATCTTTATATATATATATATATATATATATATATATATATATATATATATATATTAAGCTGGGCATGGTGGCACATGCCTTTAATCCCAGCATTTGGGAGGCAGAGGTAGGAGTGTTGCGAGTTCAAGGCCACTCTGAGACTACTAAGTGAATTCCAGGTCAGCCTGGGTTCGAGCAAGAGCCTACCTTGAAAATCCAAGGAAGAAAAAAAAAGAATTTTTTTTTTTTTGTGGCTGAAGGGATGGCTTAAATGGTTAAGGCGTTTGCCTGCAAAGCCAAAGGACCCAGGTTTGATTCCCCAGGACCCACGTTAGCCAGATGCACAAGGCGGTACATGTGTTTGGAGTACGTTTGCAGTGGCTGAAGACCCTGGCATGCCCATTCTCTGTCTCTCTCTCTGTCAAATAAATAAAAATAAAATATTTTAAAAGATTTAAAAAGAATTATTTGTTTATTTGAGAGAGAGAAAGAAGCAGAGAGAGAATGGGCACACCAGGGCCTCCAGCCATTGCAAACATACTCCAGACACATGCGCCACCTTGTGCATCTGGCTAATGTGGGTCCTGGGAAATCAAACCTTGGCCCTTTGGCTTTGCAGGCAAACGCCTTAACCACTAAACTATTTCTCCAGCCCAGCAGCAATTATCTTTGAAGGGAAGACACCAGAATAGTGTTCAACAGTATGGGTGGTAACATCCTAGATCTTAAGTTCTATGGTAGGCTTATAAATATTTCTTTTATTATTATACTCCTTAAACTACACTTTATCTTCCCTATATTTCTTTGTCAGAATCTAGGCCTATAGCCAGGCTGGCCTTGAACTCTCATTCCTCATGTCTGACCCTCCAGAGTGCTGTAATTACAGGCACTCACTCATAGCAGGCTTTGCTCTTTTTTTCCTGAATTAAATATAACATAATAAGGATATAAAAAAATCACAAGAAGGGATACTATTCATTTACATCACTAAAAAAGGAGAGTCTACTCTTGCGATAGTCACTTTGCTGCTTCAGAGGCTTTAATTCACCACTTCTCACCACTAAGCACAAACACAGAGTTGTCCTCAGCAGCTTTCCAAGAACTGTCATTCTGTTGTCTGAGTGTGGGTTAATTTCTTAAAGGAAAACTATTTCCACATAATTTGTGACATATTACACATACCTCTATAGTATGAATAATACTTGTGACAACTGCTACAAGTATTTTTATAAAGAACATGGGAATGTCTTACAGAGAACATGAAAAATAAACACATTTCCCTGTGTAAACACAAATGCATTCTGCTTAGTAGAAGAGCAACATATCTCAAACAATTTAGCTAGTACACAAGAGTTAACATGAAATAACCTAAAATTAAACAGCAAGATTCCCAACCTGTTCTGTGGTATGTCTACAATAACTTATTGTTAACAGCACTCAAATACTGGAAGAACTCCCCAGTTTCATCTAACAAAAAGAAAGTCATTCATCCTTAAGGGATTAAGGAGGCCTGTTTAAGATTCATAATTAAGCAAAGAATTTAAAGTTACACTGAGCCATTAATTTGGCTGCCCCTTTGGAAACCCACAGCTGCTCCATTCCCATTCCTGAATAATTAGGCACTCTCCTTTGTCTCTTTATGTTGCTCTGCCATACTCTGCATATTTGCTATATACACAGGATCTTTCAGCAGTGATGCAGGCTTCATTCTCCCTCTTTCTCCTTTCATCTGCATTTACTTCATTCCACATTAAAAACATAAAGTGCCTGAAGTATTTATTTGTTAACTCCTTGTTTGTCATAAATGTCTTCAATATATCAAACATGTTGTTCTAGGCTAATGAACCCTAAGACAGCCTTGTAAGATTTAAAGCAGTTACCTACTTTCGTGTTTTACTTTTATTCATTAAAGTGACATACTAAATACTGGGAGAAGTATAGATATGAAATAAAATGTAGTTGCTACAGAAATGAAAAGGAGGGCTAGCTCAATCAGTAAAATGCAAGCAGGAGGACCTGAGTTCAATCTCCAGAACCACATTAAAATACAAAAGCAGCCAGGTGTGGTGGTGCACACCTTTAATCCCAGCACTCAGAAGGCAGAGATAGGAGGATTGCCATAAATTTGAAGCCACTCTGAGACTAATTCCAGGTCAACCTGGGCTAGAGTGAAATCCTACCTCTAAAAACAAAAAAACAAACAAAAAAAGCTGGATGTGGTTCATTGGTTTACACCTACAATGCAGAACTGGAAGGTAGAGATGGTGGATCCCAGAGGCTAGAGGGCCAGCCAGTCTAGTAAGCTCCAGATCAATGAGAGACCCTGTCACCCAAAACTGTCTTCTAGCCTCCACATGCAGCAGGCACACACAACATGCACTTCCCTACACACACACACACATACACACACACAGAGGAAGTAAAGAGTAGTCACTATTTCAACTAATCAAGAAGTATTATTTAAATTGTAATTACTTATATAGTATAGGAATCTCAAAATATTACCTAATGGGAATCAATAGACCAAAAACATGAGGCCTAAAATGTCAAATACCCCCACATTTTATACCATGCATCATTATCCTAAATCATATTCACATTTTGTCCAGTTCCAAACCATGGATATCCTATCCTATGGATATATACTATAGCGAGATTCTTGTTTCAAGAAGAAAACTAACTTTATTTATTTATGAATGAATGAATGAGAAAGAGGCAGAGAGAGTGAGAGACAGAATGGGAGCACCAGGGCCTCTAGCCACTGAAAACACATTCCAGGTGCATGTGCCACCATGTGCATCTGACTTTACATGGGTACTGGGGAATCAAACTTGGGTCCATAAGCTTCATAGGCAAGTGCCTTAATTGCTAATCCATTTCTCCACCTACAATAACAAATTGAAATAGACAAACCTTAAGGTCCTTTTCAATTATAAAAACATTCTACCTTGGAGCTAGAGAGATGGCTCACAGGCTAAGACACTGCCTGCAATACCTAATAACTTAGGTTTGATTCCCCAGTACCCATGTAAAGTCAGATACACAAAGTGGCACATGCATCTGGAGTTCATTTGTTAGCTGGAGGCCCTGATGTGCCCATTCTCTCCCTCCCTTTCAATCTTGCTCATTGGAGGCAAAAGAATTAGAAGTTTAAGATCAAAAAACATGGAAAAGGAAAATAGAGGAGAAAAATTATGTCATAGATACAATTCTCTTCAGGAACACATATTATCCAAAATACAATATTCAAGTGATTTCACCAGACAACTAACAAAATACCAAGAGGGATCTCATAATCATAAAGTCTACTGTAGCATAATTAAAGCCAACTTAGGGCTGCAGAGATGGCTCAATGGTTAAAGGTGCTTGCGTGCAAAGCCTGCTGGCCCAGATTCAATTCCCCAGTACCTACATAAAGTCAGATGCACAAAGTGGAACATGTGTCTGGAGTTTGTTTACAATGGAAGAGATTCCAGTGGCTGGAAGCACTTGTGTGCCCATTCTCTTTTTCTCTCTGCCTCTTCCTCTATCTTTCTCTCTCTAAAATTAAAAAAGGAAGAAAATGTTTTTGAAATTTTTTTGTTTATTTTTATTTATTTATTTGAGAGTGACAGACAGAGAGAAGGAGGTAGGGAGAGAGAGAGAGAGAAAATGGGCGCGCCAGGGCCTCCAGCCACTGCAAACCAACTCCAGAAGCATGCACCCCCTTGTGCATCTGGCTAACATGGGTCCTGGGAATCGAGCCTCAAACTGGGGTCCTTAGGCTTCACAGGCAAGCGCTTAACCACTAAGCCATCTCTCCAACTCAAGAAAGAAAATACTTTTAAAAAGGAAAAAAAAATCAGGTGTCTACCAAAGAACTGTTTGGTTGGTGGGGAGGGGAGCAAGAAGAGTCTCACATATCTGGTGTTGATAGTGTTGCCTATGTAAGAATAAGAAATAGCATGGTGCTGAGAAGTGACAGGGGAGTACCCAGCACTGAAACATCTCTATTACATCTTCCAAGGCTCAGGGTCCATTGCAGAAGAGCTGGCAGAAAGAATGTAAGAGCCAAAGGAAGGGTGGGACTCCTTACAATGTGCTCCTCCAGAAACAAAATGACCTGGATATCCATGACCTCACAGCGCCTGACACTACCTACCCAAGACCATCATAATAAGAGGAAAAGATCATAACATCAAAATAAAAGATGGGGGTGGGGAGGGAGGGAATTACCATGGGATATATTTTGTAATCATGGAAAATGTTAATAAAAATTAAAAATAAATAAATAAAAGAGAGACTGAGAGGGGGAGGGGATGTGATGGACAGTGGAGTTTCAAAGGGCAAAGTGGGGGGAAGGAGGGCATTACCATGGGTTATTGTCTGTAATTATGGAAGTGGTCAATAAAAAAAAATTAAATAAAAAATTTTAATTAAACTTAAAAAAGAATAAGAAATAGAGTATTTTTTGAAGTTTTTGTTTTCTTTGTTTTGGATAGTAACAATTGTCATTGCTGTTATCACTACACCTCCATCAAATGAGAAATTTATCCAGGTGTGGTGGTGCACACCTGTAACTCTAGCACTTGGGAGGCTAAGGCAGTAGGACTGCCATGAGTTTGAGGCCAGTCTGGTCTATAATGTAAGTTCCTGGTCCGTCTGTGTCATTATAGTGACACTTTATCTTAAAAAGTTGAGAGCAAGAGATTTGTAAAAGGTCAGAAAACAATAGCAACATATATTACTATCATTATCATCAGAATTATAGTAATTTTAGCTTTGTTTTTATGCCCAAATTTTCTAAAACTGCTTATTACTTATAAAATCATAGGAAATAGCATTTAAAGTCATTTATTTCTATGAGGGTTTTTTTTTCAAAAAAAACTTTGCTAATAATTAGCACCACAGATTAGGTAACTTGACAGGTAACATTTTCTTTCTCTTTTTTTTATGTAGCCCAGGCTGACCTTGAACTTGCTATGTAGCCAACGATGATACTCAACTTCCTGCTCCTTTTGCCTCCACCCCTCAAGGGCCTAGATTACAGGCATCCAACACCATGCCCAGCTTCACTGATACTGCTTGCAACTCAACTCAGTACCAATTTATCATAAACAGTTATTCCTCCAAAGGATATTCATCAAATGAAACCTGTGGATAACCACTATATCTCACTGGACATAAGTTTAATTCTTCTTCATTATTTGACTCCATTTACTCTGTCAATACTTTGAAATATGTTTTGAAAACCAAAATCATTATCTAGTGATTTTTATATATTACCTCAATCATTGGTCAAGACTTTCAGACATGATAAGTTCTCCCTAAGACAAATAAATATTGTGCTTTTATTTTCTAATCAAGCAACACATTAAATATACTAATATGTATTTCCTATTGTATCATATGTTGGAGAGTTATACATATTTTCTTTAACTGCTAAGCCATTTCTCCAGCCCTATAAACATTTTATTTTGGGTACACAACATACAGTCAGTCTATGCATATTTTTGTTTCTCTACTTAGCACCAGAATAACACCTCAATACTAAATATGACAGTTTCTCCAAAAGACTTGATTTTCAAAGATATGCTAAATTTTGAACCAACCCAATATACAAATCAAACTAGATATTTCAATTTTTTCCAAGAAGTACTTCACAATCTATTTTTAGGTGATATTTACCTACTTATTTATTTATTTATTTATTTATTTGACAGACAAAGAGAGAGAGAGAAAGGGAATGAGTGTTTCAGGGCCTCCAGCCGCTGCAAATGAACTCCAGATGCCTGCACCACCTAGTGCATCTGGCTTACGTGGGTCCTGGGGAATCAAGCCTAGGTCCTTTGGCTTTGCAGACAAGTGCCTTAACCACTAAGCCATCCCTCCAGCCCTACTTTCAGGTGATTTTACTATCAGTTACCTAAGTTTTGTCAGGGCACTTCAAATAATTATTCTGAAAGCCCAAAACAGAAAAGAGTAGTTTAAATTTCAAGAATTAAAGCTGGGCGTGGTGGCGCGCGCCTTTAATCCCAGCACTCAGGAGGCAGAGGTAGGAGGATCACCGTGAGTTCGAGGCCACCCTGAGACTACATAGTGAATTCCAGGTCAGCCTGAGCCAGAGTGACACCCTGCCTTGAAAAACAAAACAAAACAAAAAAAAATCTTTTCAAGAATTAAGCTTTTCTTCTAAGGTAAGGTTTAACAGTTGTGGTAGTTAGGCTCTAAAGACAACCACTCCTGTCCAATATTGGAATAACAAGCTTAGGTGAGGTCTCCCAGACAGTATGACAGGATGACTGAAACACTCCAACCAAGGCACTCCAGATGAAAGTCAGGCCATGTTGGATTCTCTGGCTCCAAGTCAGCCATTGAGATTTATACCACACAAAACACAGACAAGCTTCACTCACCCGTGTAACATGAAGAAGAGTCATTTTCACAAAGCTTTTTCCAAAATCCTGATCTCAGATCATGAAAAACAACAGTCTGGGCTTTTTTATTTTGTATAATCTATGTGTGTGTGGTATGTGTGCATGTGTGTGTGAGAGAGAGAGAGAGAGCTCACATGTATGCAGATAGACATCACATGTGTACATGCATATGAAGGACAGAGGTCAATGTCAAATGTCTTCCTCAGTTGCTACCCACCTTATCTTTTAAAATATTTTTTTAATTATTTGAGAGAGAGAGGATGGGGGCACCAGGGCCTCTAGCCACTGCAAACAAACTCCAGACACATGTGCTACATTGTGCATGTAGCTTTATGTTTTTATGGGTACTGGGAAATTGAACCTGAGTCCTTAGGCTTTGTAGGCATGTGTCTTAACCACTAAGCCATCTCTCCAGCTTCCCCCCCCCCTTTTTTTTTTTTTTTTTTTTTTGGTTTTTTGAGGTAGGGTCTCACTCTAGCCCAAGGTGACCTGGAATTCACTATGTGGTCTCAGGGTGGCCTCGAACTCACAGTGATCCTCCTACCTCTGCCTCCCAAGTGCTGGGATTAAAGGCGTGCGCCACCACGCCCAGCTCCCCCCCCCCTTTTTTTTTTGAGGCAGGCATGGTGGTGCACCCATTTAATCCCAGCACTTGGGAGGCAGAGGTTGCAGGATCACCCTGCTTCGAAAATCTAAAAGGAGAAAGACAGAGTCCCTCACTGAACCCAGAGCTCACCAATTTGGCTGGACTTTCTAGCCAACAAATCATAGGGATTCTCCTATCTCTACCTCTCCAGCACTGGGATCAAAGGCGTGTATCACCACACCCAGCTTTTACATGGATGCTACAGATTCTACCTCACATCCTCACACGTGCATGACAAGCACTTTACTCCCTGAGCCATCTTCCCAGCCCAGAACAAAAAGTTGTTGTTGTTTTCCCCAAGGTAGGATCTCACTCTAGCCCAGGCTGACCTAGAACTTATGATGCAATCTTAGGGTGGCCTTGAACTCATGTTGACCCTCCTACCTCTGCCTCCCTAGTGCTGGAATTGAAGGTGTGTACCACCACATCCAGCTAAAATAAAAGTTTTTCAGTCACTAAATTGGAAGTGATAGTAAAAGATAAGTGGCATTAAGGCCTTCTGATACAAAAAAATCCTAGACTTAACACAGCACTTGCACACAAAAGGCAACAATAATAGAGGATGTGGAGAACAAAAAGACATTGCATAATAGTATAATACTAATGCTCAATAATTTAGATTACAATAAGTGACTTAGGAAAGTCTGAATAAAATGAAATGGGAGTTTACTACTGCCCCACCCATAATACAAGGGAGTAGCAAATCTGATCATGCTACAAACCAGTTTTGGTTTGCTTTTCTTAAGACAGGATTTCAATATGTACCCCTGGCTGACCTTGACCTTATAGTCATTCTGCCTCTACTCCCTGGTGCTGAGATTTCAAGTGTACACACCATGAGCACTATGAACCAATACTAAGTTCAGCCAAACCTGAGTTAAGACTTGGCACCCACAATTAATATGCTACATGACCTCAGACAAGTTACTGTACCTTTCCAGGCTTTGCTTTCCTGATGTATAGGCTTATCCTCCCTCCTGCCTGCTTGCTTTCTTTCTTTTCTTCCTTCTTTCCTTTCCTTATTTCTTTCTTTCTCTCCCTCTCTCTCTCTCTCTCTTTCTTTCACAGTGTTTGGGTAGGGCCCAGGATCTCAAGTACTGCTACTGAGTGATACTCCTATTATTCCTTTCTGCTTTTTGTATAGAAGTTTGCTTCTAAGTGATTTTTCAGAGCATATGGTTTATTAGTACTATAACCTATTTTTACTACCAGAAGGGATAAGCAGAATTAAAGTTGACATGAAAGAGAAAATGTACTGAAGGCCTGAAAGAGATTAGTCAGTCTGAAATTGAACAGAGGAGACAAGACATCAGGCTGAAAAATATGAGCCTGTCCAACTCAGATTTGACCTGTTTTACATCCCCATAGTAACACTAACACAAACTAGTTAGCTAAAAATAAGTTTGCATTTGTGTGTGTGTGTGTGTATGTGGTGTGTGTGGTATATTCCTGTGTGGGCAGATGCACCTGTGCACATGAGCATGGAGGCCAGAGGAGGATGTCAGGTGTCCTCCTCTATCACTCTTCTGTCTTGCTTCCTTGAGACAGAATGGTTGTTAAATTCTGTTGAACTTGACCAGATTAGGAATGGAGTGAAAGACATGCCTCTTGGGTGGGTCTGTGAGGGTGTTTCCATTTATGCCACTTTTCAGTTTTTAAAAGTATGTAATTTATTGTAGGAGATTCCTGAATAGCCATGCAGACTACCTATGTGACAACAGTCACAGGGAAGGTGCAATTTATTAGCTGGGCATAGTAGACACTGAAATTCCAGTACTAGGGAGGCTGAGGCAGGAAGATCACAAGTTCAAACCCAACTTGGCCTATATAGTAAATTCTAGGCCAGTGTGGCTAGACTCTACCTCAAAAAAGGGGGACTGCAGGCTGACGTGGAACTTACTATGTAATCCAAGTTAGCCTTGAACTCATGGCGATCCTCCTACCTCAGCCTCCTGAATGCTGGAATTATAGGTGCATGCCACCATGCACAGCTGAGATTTTTTTTTTTTTTGTCTTCTCTGTTTTTTTTTTTTTTTTTTCTTATGGTCTATGGACATTTCCTCCCCTCTGCATAATACAGAGCTGACTCTAGGAGGTAACTGCCCAGTCAAGGACTACAGTCCCCAGAATCCTGTGCACCCAAATGTGACCAGTAAGCTTACCATAGCAATGATGTACATTCCTTCTGACCTGAGGTGGTAGCAAAGCAAGTTTGTTTCACTCACTCTTCTCCTTTCTGTTAGCACCAGGTTAAGTTCAGGTGACTTTGGAAGCCACACTTGTCAGATTTCCATTAGCCTGGGTCCCAGAGAGGCTGTGTGGAGCAGAACATCCCACCCCACCCTGACACAGTACACTCCTCTCACTGTGCACATGGGCAAGAGAGGCCCATGGATCATGACTGAGCCAGACTGCTTCATCTCATCTCCCTTGGAAGAGCTTCCCCCTTGAGGCTGTAAGCCAAAATAAACCTCTTCCCCCCACCTAAAAGGGGGGCGCTGAAGAGATGGCTTAGTGCTTAAGGCACATGCCTGCAAAGCCTAAGAACCCCAGTTCAATTCTCCAGAACCCACATGAGCCAGATGCACATGGTGGCACATGCGTCTGGAGTTCATTTGCAGTGGCTAGAGGCCCTGGTGCACCCATTCTCTCTCTCTCTCTCTCTCTCTCTCTCTCTCTTTCTCTCTCTCTCTCTCTCTCCACCCCCATCTCAAATAAATAAATAAAAATAAAATCTTAAAAAAAAAAAGATGTGATGACACATAACTGTAATGATCAGTTCAAGACCATCCCCGGCAACATACATAGTGAGTTTGAGGCCAACCTGGGCTAGATGAGATTGTCTCAAAAAAAGAGCAAAACAGAAGCAATATGGGCTGAAGAGATGGGTTAGCAGCTAAGGCATTTGCCTGCAAAACCTAAGGACCCATATTTGACTCCAGATCCCATGTTAAGTCAGACGCACAAGGTGATGCAAGTGAGCAACGTCACACATGCATACAAGGTGATGCACATGTCTGGAGTTTGATTACAGTGGCTGGAGGCCCTGGCACACCAGTTCTCACTCTGTCTTGCTCTCACCCTCTCACACAAAATGACAATAATAATAATAAAAATTTAAAGGCCAGTCTATTGGGTTTGCCTCAAAAAAGTAATCTGTTGTGATTTGTTTTCTTATGCTAAATAAATATTGGTTTTCAGTCCTACCCTTGCACTCATAATTTCATATCATTTTTTATTTTAAAGTCTCTGTGCTAGAAAAATGAGTCAGTCAAGTACTTGCCTTGCAAGCATGAAGAACTGAGTTCAATCCTCAGAACCCACATTAAAAAAAAACTGGACATGTGAAGTACACTTGTAATCCCAGTGCTAGGAGAGGTAGAGACACGCAGATCTCTGGGATTCATTGGCCAGTCAGTCTAGCCTGCTTGGTGAGCTGCAGGCCAGTGGGAAAAGGTGGTTTAGCATTTGATGTTTTGTCCTCTGGCCTCCAAATAAATATGTACACACACATGTGCAGTGTGTGCGCGCACGCGCGCGCACACACACACACACACACACACACACACACACACAAAGTCCTTATTGTTTTAAGGACTGATGGAATTTAGACTGCCTCATACTTTTAGTATCATTAGTTAAAGACATGCTTCCCCTTTTTGAGACCTATATTGAAAACAAGCGTCTTTAACCACTTAACCATCTCCCCAGCCTGAGACATATATTATAGATATGTTTTTATGGTTTTTTTTGTTTCTTTTTATTTGTTTATTTTATTTTTATGTTTCATTTCTTTTGTTTTTTGAGGTAGGGTCTTGCTCTAGCCCAAGCTGACTAGGACTTCACTATGTAGTCTCAGGGTGGCCTCAAACTCACAGTGATCCTCCTAGCTCTGCCTTCCAAATTCTGTGATTAAAGGTGTGAGCCAGCACACCCAGCTTGTTTTGTTTCAAGACAGGGTTTCATTCTGTAGCCCAGGCTGATCTGGAACTTGCTATGTAAACCAGGCCTCAAACCTGTGGTAAGGCATGTTTTAAAATCTCTTATCATAGACCATGTATCATAGCTCATGATAAGGTACAGTATACTAAGACATGAATCAAATTTCAGTGAAAGTTAACTTAGAACTTTTGCTTTTTATATATTTGTTTACTTGAGAGAGAGAAAGAGAGGGAGGCAGATCGAGAATGGGTGCACCAGGGTCTCTAGCCACTGCAAATGAACCCCAGAAACATGTGCCACCAGCTTACGTGGGTGCTGGGGAATCAAACCTGGGTCCTTAAGCTTCACAGGCAAGTGCATTAACTGCAGGCAAGCACATTAACCACTAAGCCATGTCTCCAACCCAGCACTTTTGTTTTTTAAAACCACACTCAGTAAGAGAAAAGCTATACTCTTTTCTAAATATATTTTATTTATTTATTTGAGAAAGAGAAAGAGGCAGAGAGAAAGGGAGAGAATGGGTGTGCCAGGGCCTTCAGCCACTGCAAACAAACTCCAGATGCATGTGCCCCTTATACATCGGGCTTACATGGGTCCTGGAGAGTTGAACCGAGATCCTTTGGTTTTTGCAGACAAACGCCTTAACTGCTAAACCATCTCTACAGCCCCAAGTTATACTTTTTTTCCCCCATATTTTGTGTTTCTTTTCTATGAAGAACTGGATATTCTGTAATTGTGATCTCCCTGAAGGGCTGTTGAGACATGGGACATGATCAACATGTAAGAAATGGGCCTGTTAGGACTGGAGAGATGGCTTAGGGGTTAAGGCGTCTGCCTACAAAGCCTAAGGACCTAAGTTCTATTCGTCAGTACCCACATAAGCCAGATGTACAAGGGATGCAAGTGTCTGGAGGTGTTTTTTGTTTGTTCGTTTTTTGGTTTTTTGTTTTTAGGGATTTTTTTTGCGGTGGCTAGAGGCCCTGGTATATCCATTCCCTCTATATCTGCTTCTCTCTCTCAAAATAAATAAATAAAAATAATTTTTTAAAAAAGAAAGAAATGGGAGCCAGGCGTGGTGGCACACGCCTTTAATCCCAGCACTCGGGAGGCAGAGGTAGGAGGATCACCAAGAGTTCGAGGCCACCCTGAGACTACATAGTGAATTCCAGGTCAGCCTGAGCCAGAGTAAGACCCTACCTCAAAAAAAAAAAAAAAAAAGAAAGAAAGAAAGAAAGAAAGAAAGAAAGAAAGAAAGAAAGAAAGAAAGAAAGAAAGAAATGGGTCCTTTCTAATGTTTAGCCACAGACTAGCAAGATACAGAACACCTCTTTTTCTCTGGGCTTTCTCTGCATTTAGAGTAGTGACACCTGCTGAATGTACATTCAGAAAGAAGAGTTAAAAACAGCTTTTGCCACTGAAGGGTAGATATGCATTGTAGGCCAAGAAAGGGAGATACTCCAACAGAAGACCACAAACTGCCCATTATGTGAACAAAAACTGAGAATCAAATATTAAAATTGTGCTTTATTCAGAGGCAACAAGCTGGTAAGCCAAGATGCAATGTCTTTATAGGGTAAAAAAGGGGTGAGTTTCATCTCAAGGGCCACATTATGTAGACACACACTAGTAACTCTGTGCTTATTTTCCTTTTGTATGGCTCAGTCTTTAAGAAAGTATGAAATTTCCAGACTGGTCTCAGCTGTGTACTATATAAGACTGTCCTCTGGGACAGAAAATGAAAGGGAAAGCAGCACTCCCTGAGGTCAGCAAGGGATTCCCCAGGGAAAAGTGAGTCTTTAGGAACAAAGTCCTCGCTGAGGTCTCCAATTACACCACATATGCACACTCTCTTTCTAAAACCAACTCTGAATGACTCTAGTTTTATTTAGTGAAATAAAAAGCAGGGGTTTTTTTTGTTATCAAAGTATAACATTATTATAAAGCCAGATCTGACTCCAAATCCCATACCCTTACTGGCTCCAACATCACACTGACTCCCAAATACTATTAACAGAAAACTGCTTAACAAAAATATGGATTTAAGAAGTTAAAGAGGAAGATGACAGGGGTATTTAGACAAAGCAACATAAATTCTTTGAGGGCTGATGTCAAAGATGAAAATATTTAATTGGGATATATGAAGAGTCATACCTAATACATCACTAGTATTCACTATGTGTTATTCCCCCTTAGGGAAGAAAGGTTCAAAATAGAAAAATGCTATCTCAAGTTCTGGCTTTTGAGGAAGTTCGCGTGAAATGTTATTACAACAGATATCCAACAAGAACAACAACAACAAAAAATCCACGTTTCCTTGTCAAAAATGATTCCATATGAAAACAGAATCCAGAGTAGGGTGGCTATTACATCATTCAGGAATGGAAGTAAAGAACATGCCTTGCATGTGTGAGACCCTGGGTTTGATTTCCAGCACAGGAAAAAATTAAAAGTTCTCTAAATAGAAACACAATATTCACTTCTCCAAAATGTATTAAAGCAAAACTATATGTACTTTCATGAAGTCATTAAACTGCTAAAATACCTTTTATTTACTTTATAAAAATAATACTGTATCTTTTTAAAAAAGAGTCAGGTTTCTTTGGATTTAGGTGCCTTGTGTAAAAGTTCCCTTGTAAAAACACCCTAACGCTAACCCCTTCCTGTTTTTCAACTGTGTATGTTTACTTTCACATCTGCTTCAAAAGATAAAAGCAACAATGGGAACATCAGCCACATTACTGTGTCCTACCAACCAGGAAATGAAGCCCTGAAGCCAGACTTGCTGTGCAATGGGTCTTTAGAACACTCAAGCACAAGCTAGTAACTACACACAAGATAAAAATGATATACTGGGGCTAGAGGGATGGCTTAGTGGTTAAGGCATTTGCCTGAAAAGCCAAAGGACCCAGGTTTGATTCCCCAGGACCCATGTTTGCTACATGCACAAGGTGGCACATGTGTCTGGAGTTCATTTGCAGTGGCTGGAAGCCCTGGTGTGCCCATTCTCTCTCTCTCTCTCGCTCTCTGTCAAATAAATAAATACATAACTAAATAAAAATATTTTAAAAAATTTTAAAAAATTATGTACTTGAATCAAATCCAAAGATCAACACTAGACAAAATCAGATGCTTTCTACATAGCTATATTACACTATATTATATATGTTATATAATATAACTATATAGGCATACAGATAACCAGTTTCAGGAGAAAATGGTAAATATCAAGATGTAGAGCTACAAAGATGGCTCAGCAGTTAAGGTGTTTGCCTGCAAAGCCTAATAAGCTGGGTTTGATTCCCCAGTACCCATGTAAAGCCAGGCACAAAGTGGTGCATGTGTCTAGAGTTCATTTGCAGTGGCTGGAGGCCCTGGTGCACCTATTCTCTCTGTCTCCTCTCCTCTTCTCTCTTCTCCCCTCCCTTTCCCTTCTATTCCCCTCTCCTCTCTACTTCTCTCTTTTCCCCCCTCTCTGCTTGCAAATAAATAAAAAAAATTTTAATGAAAGATACAAAAATTATTCTTCTTAAAAGATTATTCAGGCTGAGCGGGGGGAGGGGGGGGGCATGATGGCGTACACCTTTAATCACAGCCCTCTGGAGGCAGAGGTAGGAGGATTGCTGCAAGCTTGAGGCCACCCTGAGACTACATAGTGAATTCCAGGTCAGTCTGAGCTAGAGTAAGACCCTACCTTGAAAAACAAAAAAAAAAAAAAAAGAAGACTATTCAGGCCGGAAATACGGCTTTGTGGTTAAGGCACTTGCCTACAAAGCCTAAAGACCAAGGTTCAATTCTGCAGGACCCACATAAACCAGATGCACAAGGTGGCTCATGAGTCTGGAGTTCATTTCAAGCAGCTAAAGGCCTGGCATGTCCATCCTCTCTCTCAAATAAATAAGTTAATAAGATTTGTTTAAAAAAGATTATTCTCCCTTGGGGAGTAGAGACAGGAAAATCACTAGGTCTGGTGGTCAGACAGTCTGACTGAAAACATCAGCTCTGGGTTCAATGACAGACTTTTCAAGGAAACAACACAAATGAGTGGTAAAGAACACCTGATGTTCTCCTCTGGCTTCTCTACACATGTGCATAGGGCACAAGCACCTGCCCACACCACACAACACATTATATACACACATGAAAAAAAATAAAAAAATAAAATTATTCTCCCACATATTTATGAAGTCAGATTTTATGAAAGGCAAACAAGAATTACAATTTATTGAAAAATCCTATGCAACAAGCACATAGTAAGGTTTTGTTTTTAACATTACTACATGTTTCCTGTAATATTATCCCAATTACACAAAATACCAAATTCAGACATAAAATGTACTTTCACAATATCACAATTATTAAGAACTCTGGTGTGCCCATTCTCATTCTCTCTCTCTCTAATTAATAAATAAATAAAAGTAAAATCTTAAAAAAAAAATCTCTTATGCCCTTGCTTATGGGCATACTTATCAAGCAAAAACTGTCACAGTAAAGACTGACAGCTTTGAAGCCAATTTTCAGTTACTTGTTGTAAAACTTTTAACAACTTGTTTAACTTTTTAAAAATATTTTTATATATTTTATTTTTATTTACTTATTAGAAGAGAGAGAAAGAAGGGCTGTGCTGTAAACAAACTCCAAATGCATGCATCACCTTGTGCCTCTGGCTTATGTAGGTCCTGGGGAATTGAACCTGGATCCTTTGGCTTTGCAAGCAAGCGCCTTAACTGCTAAGCCATCTCTCCATCCCAAGTTGTTTAACTTTTAACATATTACCTAAAATATAAAGTAGGGTTAATAGCACTTCAAAGAGTTGAGGTGAGGCTTAAATATGGAAATTATAATGACTAAAATGAAGAATATATCTGATGGCTGAGGATGTGGTTCAGTTTGTACAGTTCTTGCTTAACATGCACAAAGCCTTGGGTTCAGTCCCCAACACCATATAAAACTGGATGTAGTGGTACACATTTGTAATCCTAGAACTCAGAAGTTGAAGTGCAACTTGGCTACATATTGAGTTCATGGCCAACCCTGGCTACAAGAAACCCAGGCTAAAGTTTCATTGTCATCAGCTAGAGATATAGCTCAGTGGGTAAAGGCACTTGCTTGCAGAGCTTCATGGTCTGGGTTCCATTCCCCAGTACCCATATAAAGCAAGATGTCTGTTTCTTTTCTTTGTTTTTTTGGTTTTTGCGAGGTAGGGTCTCACTCTAGCCCAGGCTGACCTGGAATTCACTATGTAGTTTCAGGGTGGCCTCAAACTCATGGCGATCCTCCTACCTCTGCCTCCCAAGTGCTGGGATTAAAAGCGTGCACCACCACACCCGGCTGAAAGCCAGATGTCTGTCGTGGCAACAGGACCTGGCGCACATCCATTCATTATTATTCATTCTCTTTTGCAAATGATAAAAAAAAAAAAGTAGGACCCATGTTAGCCAGATGCACAAGGGGGCGTACACGTCTGAAGTTCGTTTGCAGTGGCTGGAGGCCCTGGCATGCCCATTCTCTCTCTCTCTCTACCCCCTTCTCTCTCAAATAAATTAATAAATAAAAATAAAATATTTTTAAGAACTTAAAAAAATAATAAGTAATAAAAATAAAGTTCATCACTTCTCAGCCTCTTGGCTAAGATTAAGTGTAAAAATAAAGTTCTATCCTCAGTATCTCAAAACAAAGTAAAATATTTCATATACTTAAATCATCATAACAACCTTAAAAGGTACAGGCATAGCTTTAGTAAAGTGTTGTAGAGGTTAAAGGAACTTGCCCTGATGGCCACTACTTAAGAAACATAACTAGACTTTAAGGATTAACACCTATATCAAAGCTACAAAACACACAGCACAATGCCTCATAATAAGCCATCAATAAACACTAGCATTATTATTTTACCTGGCCCAAAATAGGCACTCATTAAATACTTGCAAAAATATGTTGAACCAAGAAGAGTCAAAATTTTAAAACAGGTTTACTTGGTGCTTTAGCCATAGGATATGCCTTTTCATGACACAGAGTTCCACTCCTAAGCTTCTCTGTGTATGCCCAGTTGTCTCTACTAACAGTAGAGCACTCAACTCCCTTAGGGAAGAATCATCTCCTCTACATTTTTATGATCACATTTACTCATAGCTCCTTGCATATAACCAACTAATATATATTAAATGGATGACCATGTCATTTCTCTGCTCAAAATACTTCCAAGAAGCCAGGAGTGGTGGCGTATGCCTTTAATCCCAGCACTCAGGAGACAGAGATAGGAGGATGGCCATGAGTCCAAGGCTACCTCGAGACTACATAGTGAATTACAGTTCAGCCTGGGCTAGAGTGAGACCCTACCTCGAAAAAAAAAAAAAAAAAAACTTGGTTTGTATTCATCTTCAGACTCAACTCTGCCTATAGAACCTGCCGCAACATGGCTGTCATTGGGCCTTAGAAGAACCACTTCCAAACTCCCTGGCAAACCTTGATTCTTGCCATGTAGGCCTCTTCAGAGGTAATTAGTAATTGAAGGGAGAAGTCAAGAGCAAGACAATGCCCAAGACAAAAACCACAGCTTCTTGTAGCTTCATCTTGGAAATGAATCCCACTACTTTTACTAAATTCTATTCATGAGAAGTGAGTCCAGCCCACATTCAAGAGGAAAGGGTTACACAGTCATTGAGGAGCAGGGATCATTGAGGGCCATCTTAAAGACTGCCTACATTAGGTAAAAATCATTAAAAATAAAATACACACACACAAACACCTTTTGCCTTTGACTATCTGATATAGTCAGGTTATACATTTACCCCAATGCTAGTCCTGTTTTTATACAGCGTGTGTATGTACTGTGTATGGGTACACATGTGTGCATGTATATGTATGTGGAGGCTAATGGTTGGCATTAAGTGTCTTCCTCAATCTCTCTTGTACTTTATTATTTATTTGTTTGTGTGCATGTGTACAGGTACAGACATATGCACCACTTCTTGCTTCTTTCTGGCTTTGTGTGGCTTTATGCTGGGGAATTGAACCCAAGCCAGCAGGCTTTGCAAGTAAGTGCCTTTAACCATGGAACCATCTCCCCAGTCCCATTTTATCTTTTTTGAGACATGGTCTCCTGCTAAATTCATGACTCACCAATTTAGCTAAGCAGGGGTTCTCCTATCTCTGCCTCCCCATAGGTACATGCCACCATGCCATTCTACATGGGTGATTGGGATTGGAACTCAGGCCTCATGCCTGGGCATCAAGTACTTTACCCACATCCCCAGCCCCCAATGCTTATCTTTTTAATCTTACAAAGTCCCAAAAGAAACATGAACTACCAGACACTTGTGAGCCAGTACTTTATTAACTGTCATAATAAAAATAGTACAGTTAGCAAGGATAGCAACTGAAGAAAAAGAAATAATGAATGGGGCCAGGCATGGTGGCACTCACCTTTAATCCCAGCACTCGGGAGGCAGAGGTAGGAGGATCACCGTGAGTTCAAGGCCACCCTTAGACTACACATTAATTCCAGGTCAGCCTGGACTAGAGTGAAACCCTACCTAGAAAAACCAAAAATAATAATAATAATAATTAATGGGATAAATCTTGCTAAGTAAATTGATTCTGACCATCTTCATATAATTATTATATAAGCACTGTCTTTAAAAGATGGAATGCGGTTGAGATGGTGGCGTAGGAACCATGTCAAAACAGCCTAGGGGAGAAATAGCCAAAAAAAAACAAAACAAACTAGCAAAATACACTCTTCTACTAAAAAGTGAGGTGTATAAGATATTATCAACTATAGCAGAGAAGTAGGAGAGATCCAGAGCGTCTAGAGTCCATAGAAGAAGGCAGAAGCGGCTCTAGCAGCAGAGGCACCAGGTCCACGTGGCCACAGCTGCCAGGCTTGGCCTGAGATGCAGGAAAAGCCAGGTGAGGGGATTCTCCACTCACACAGGCCTGCTCGCAAACTCAAGAAACATGAAGGGAGGACAGCAGGGAAGAACCGAGAAGCGGCTAGTGAGGAAAAGGATCACGTGGACCAGTGGGAGAAGTACGGCTTGAATCGGAAGTGCTAATTGTACCTTCCATGTCAGGATAAGTTATATGTTAAATCTGATGGATGGTCAGATTTCCACTCTTAAATAAGCTATATCTGGGACTTGTCATTTGTTGCTTCCTGATTTATAGAAGATGGAATGGAATTTCATAAAATATCAGTTTTTTTCATTTGTGGGTTTTTTAATTACTTATTTGAGAGAAGAGAGATGGGAGAGAATGAGCATGCCAGGACCTCCAGCCACTTCAAACAAACTCCAGATGCATGTGCCACCCTGTGCATCTGACTTACAGGGGCCCTGGGGAATCAAATTTGGGCCCACTGGCTTTGCAGGCAAATGCCTTAACCACTAAGCCATATCTCCAGCACTGTTTGGTTTTTTTGTTGTTGTTGTTGTTTTCTTTTGAGATGAGATCTCACTCTGTAGCCCAGGCTGGTCTTGAACTCACCTTGATCCTCCTATGCCAGCCTCCCAAGTGCTGAGACTACAAGAATAAACCACCACACATGGCTTAAAATATCAACTTTTTTGTTTGTTTTGTTTTTTTAAGGTAGGGTCTCACTCTAGCTCAGGCTGACCTGGAATTCACTATGTCGTCTCAGGGTGGCCTCAAATTCATGGCAATCCTCCTACCTCTGCCTTCTGAGTGCTGGGATTAAAGGCGTGCGCCACTATGCTCAGCTAAAATATCAGCTTTTTATATTAAAATTAAAGAAACTGCCAGGTATGATGACAATTCCAGTACTTGGGAACTGGAGGAAGAAGGTTCAGGAGTTCAAGGCCAGCCTGGCTACATAAGACCCTGTCAGGACGAAAGAAGAAGGGAAGGAAAGAGAAGGGAAGGAAAGGGAAGGAGGAAGGAAAATTTGGGCTGGAGAGATGGCTTAGGGGTTAAGGTGCTTACCTGCGAAGCCTATAGACCCAGAGTGCCCACATAAGCCAGATGCACAAGGTGATGCATACCTCTGGAGTTTCGTTTGCAGTGGCTGAAGGCCCTGGCACGGCCATACTCTCTCTCTTCTTTTTTCTCTCTCAAATAACTAAATAAAAATACAATATTTGGGGGCTGGAGAGATAGCTTAGTGCTTAAGGCATTTGCCTGCAAAGCCAAAGGATCGTGGTTCAATTTTCCAGGACCCATGTAAGCCAGATGCTCAAGGTGGAGCATGCATCTGGAGTTCTTTTGCAGTGGCTGGAAGGCCTGGCACGCCCACTCTCTCTCTTTCCCTCTCTCACTCTCTCAAATAAATAAAATTTTAAAAAATTTTCAATACAATATTTTAAAAAGAGTTTAAAAGAAAAAGGAAATTAAATAACTTAATAAAAGTTCAGGTCAGACATGATGGCCCATGTGTTTAATCACGGGACTCAGGAGGCAGAAGCAGGAAGATGACCAGGAATTTGAAACCAGCCTGAGACTACAGTGAGTTCCAGGTCAGCCCAAGCTAGAGTGAGACCTCTCTACCTTGAAAAAGGGAGAAAAAAATATCAAAGTTTACTTAGCAATTTAGAATACAAATATAGCTGATGTTAAGAAATAAAATAAAGACCAATTACATATACCTAATGATGAGAAAACTCCATCACCAGAAAAGCAGACCAAAGCTACCTGAACAAAGTAAAAACCAAATGCCACTATAATCCTTATTGTAATGATGCCCCACTGCCAAAGAAAATTTAACCCTGTAGGCCTAATTTTAGGAACAGAGAAAAAATGCAAGGTATCAGATTTAGCAAGAATCCAGGAAAGCCTATGGAGTATAATGCCAAACGGCACCCATTATCTTTCTTTTCTTCCCTAATTTAAAATCTTCCAAATCTGTTTTCAAGACCTGACTTTACCTGCAACCCACAGGATCAATGAATGTCTAAAACCAATGGGAAAAGGATATCTACAATGCCAAAGCATCACCACAAATACAAAGAATCTACATTTACCACACAGAAATCTGGTGGTTACCACTTTAACTAGGTAGCCAAAATTAGTAACATTAATTGAAGAACAGCCTGACATTATGAACTTCCTGATGTGATTCAAAATGCAGAACACATCATCTACGAAGTACTTGTGCCAAAATGTTTAACCTAAGTCTAATCAAACCTACAGAGATAAACTTCCAGTTTACAGGAAGCAAAGCAGATAGGGGGACAAATTAAACAAAACCTACAGGGAACAATCAGGAGAATTCAGAATGGAATATTCTACAAGTCAGCTGGCATCAGACTCATCAAAGTTAATGACAATTAGAGGAGGTAAGTACTTTTTTTTAAATTAAAGAACATGAAAGAAATACAATCAAATACTTTTAAAAATCTAACTGAGGAAAGCTAAATTTTGTTGGATATTGACTGATGTGATAGAAATACTGTTAATTTTCTTAAGTACATAACCATGTGTTATGATGATGTAAGGTAATAGCTTTAGGGCTGGAGAGATGGCTTAGTGGTTAAGGCACTTGCCTAGAAGCCTAAGGACCTGGGTTCAATTCCCCAGCACCCTCATAAGCCAGACACAAGGTGGCACATGCATCTAGAATTCGTTTGCATTGGCTGCAGCCCTGGTGTGCCCATTCTCTCTATCTGCCTCTCCCCCCACCCAATAAATAAATAAATAAAATATTTTTAAAAGATAATAGCCTTATTTTTCAGAGATGTACACTGAAATGTTTGGGGAGTACAAAGTGCCGCAACACCAACTTATTTTTCATGAAAATATCATACATACAGGGAGGGAGGGAGGAAGGGGAAAGAAAGAAGGATGAATGAATCAGAATCTGAAGTAGAGTTAGAATTACAGCCCAGATATTAAATATTTATTGTTCTGAAATTCACACCAGAGTGTGCCCCCTATGTTATAAGTCTAGCTAATGTACTAAACACTATCTGCATGGGAGCTAAATTGGGGTTAGAAGGGCAATAAAAAGTGTGATAATGATTCTTGCTTTTCTAGAAGCTGACAATCTGATTGCAGAGCACAAGTTTTATATGACAAATCTGTCACAGAATACACAAATGCTGGAAGGATTCAGAAGACACCCACAAACCTTCGGAGAATAAAATATCTCTTCTCTAACAAGCTTCTTATTTGTGGCCCCTTTTCCTTAAGAATCTCTCCTTTATCTGTTTAGCAACAACTATTTTCTACCTCACAAAATTATCTTGAGACTATCTAAACATGAAATGAATGCATAAAAAAAGCATGGTTTGCCTGTTTGGAACACAGGGTGTGAATTTAAAAATAAAATACTATTTACATTTCCACTGGAAAAGCTAATTGACAATGTGGATTTTCTTGCCTCCCAAAGCAATTGTGTTATTTCAAGTACTGAAGATGCCAGAAAGCTTGAAAACTTAAAAATAACCTAACAAAGAGCTCATTCCAACACCAGATGGAAAGAAATTACTCCAAAGACACGTGTGTGGGAGGGCATATATAGAGTATCATATGACACCATGCAAAGGTTTATGTAATTACCTGCTTCCATCAAGATTGGCAGTACTCTGCAGGTAGTAAGCTAGCAAAAGCATCAATTCTCTGAATCACTTAAAAAAAGAGAGACAGAGAAAGAGAAAAGGGCAAGAAATAGCAATGGGGTGGTGAGAGAGAAAGAGAAAGGGAGAAAGAGAGGAGGAAGACGAAAGCCTTCCCTGCAAGCTGCCTTCCATGTGTCTATTGCATGCTGAAATAGTTGGCAGGTAAATGTGAGGACTTAAGCCCTTGGAGCCTTTGACAGTTCTGCCTGTGTCCATATGGCTAAAAGCTAAGGGGGAGGGAAGGTAAAAAGAAGGTGAATTTCAACAATCTGTGCTTTATCAAGGTGAAACACTCTTCACTTGAACATATGCAGAACTTCAAATTGGCAAATTAAGACACACACTTGGCACATAAATTAAAATACCCTTTATTTTATACCATCAAGAGTTCATTGTGTTAAAATGATTTGGATAGGCTTACTTAAAAATTGGTGAAGCACTAAGAGTTACATGCCCATCTACAGAACACTGGTATAGTACTACATACATCCACAAATCGTCAAAACCACAAATTTCTATTATACTTATAGGTTACAGGTTTGGGGGTATGTTTTGTTGTTTGGTTCATTTTTTTAAATAATATTTTACTTATCTATTTATTGGAGAGACAGTGAGAAAGAGACAGATATAAAAGAGAAAGAATAGGTACACCAGGACCTCCAGCCACTGCAAATGAATTCCAAACACATGCAGCACCGCCTTGTACATCTACCTGGCTTACACAGGTCCTTAGGCTTTGTAGGCAAGCGCTTTAACCTCTAAGCCATCTCTCCAGCCCATCATTGTTTTATTCTTTTGGTCTTCTGAGATGGTGTTTTGATATATAGCCCTGGCTAGCCTGGAACTCCCTAGGTATATACCAGGCTCGCCTGGAACTTATGACAAGCTTCCAGCCTCCACTTTCCAGTGGATGTGCTACCACATTCAGCTAAACTACAAGTTGAAATTTGATCAATTTAAAATAACCATATAAGGGCTGGAGAGATGGCTTAGCAGTTAAGCACTTGCCTGTGAAGCCTAAGGACCCCGGTTCGAGGCTCGGTTCCCCAGGTCCCACGTTAGCCAGATGCACAAGGGGGCGCACGCATCTGGAGTTCGTTTGCAGAGGCTGGAAGCCCTGGCGCGCCCATTCTCTCTCTCTCCCTCTGTCTTTCTCTCTCTGTCTGTCGCTCTCAAATAAATAAAAATTTAAAAAAAAACAACATATAAATCTTCAACAGAACCAAAAAATTTTTTTAAAGTAAAATAACTTTTAAAGACTGGAAAGATTGCTCCGTGGCTAAGGCACTTGCTTGCAAAGCCCAATGTCCTAGGTTCAATTCCCCAGTACCCACATAAAGCCAGACGCAAAGTGGTGCATGCATCTGGAGTTTGACACTCATTTATATTCTCTCTCTCCTTGCAAATAAATAAGTAAAATATTTTTTAAAAAAATAACTCTACCCTTAGACTACATAGTGAATTCCAGGTCAGCCTGGACTAGAGTGAGACCCTACCTTGAAAAACCCAAAAATTAAAAATAAAACTCTATACTAAAATGTGGTTTAGTACTGAGTTTCTCACTTAAGACTTTTTTTTTTTAATTTTATTTATTTATTTAAGAGTGACAGACACAGAGAGAAAGACAGATAGAGGGAGAGAGAGAGAATTGGCTCGCCAGGGCTTCCAGCCTCTGCAAACGAACTCCAGACGCGTGCGCCCCCTTGTGCATCTGGCTAACGTGGGACCTGGGGAACCGAGCCTCGAACCGGGGTCCTTAGGCTCCACAGGCAAGCACTTAACCGCTAAGCCATCTCTCCAGCCCTCTCACTTAAGACTTTTATGCCATAACCTTTTATGGTTTGATACACAGATCACCAAAATGTAACAAAAGCTTTTTGAGTGAATGTTAATATAAGCACCTAAAATTTCGTTTATACACTGGGGATATACTAGTTCAATGGTATAGCACTTATGAGTCCCTGAGTTCAATCTCAAGCACTAGAGAAAAAGCAAAAAACAAAAGCCAAAACTCAGCCTATGTTTATACTACAATTCAGAAACATAGACGACCTAGTAAAAGTTGGATTTACAGCCAGGCATGGTGGCATACACCTTTAATCCCAGCACTTGGAAGGCAGAGGTAGGAGGATTGCCATGAGTTCAAGGCCACCCTGAGACTACATAGCAAACATAGTGAATTCCAGGTTATCCTGGGCTAGAATGAAACCTTACCTCAAAAAAAAAAAAAAAAAAGTTGATTTACATTAGAAAGATTTTTATGGAGGATTGAAGGCATAAGAAAGTATAAGAAAGTGGGTTCAGCCGGGTGTGGTGCGCACGCCTTTAATCCCAGCACTCGGGAGGTAGAGGTAGGATTGCCATGAGTTCAAGGCCACCCTGAGACTACATAGTGAATTCCAGGTCAGCCTGGACTAGAAACCCTACCTTGAAAAATCAATACATATGTACGTACGTACGTACGTACACACACACACACACACACACACATTGATAGAGATAGAGATAGAGATAGAGATAGATAGATAGAGAGAGAGAGAGAGAGAGAGAGAGAGAGAATTAGATAGGAATAGAGCATCCACTGGTTTTTCCAATCCAGTTTATCAATATAAGCTCATGCATGTTTCCTATCCATTCCATCAGACAATCTTGCCCCCTCCCATCCACTTTGGCAAGATTAATATATCCTACCCTAAGCTCCACTTCACAGATCTCAGAAACAATTATAATCTTTATAAACAGAGATCACACTGGGAGTCAAGAATGGCAGGAAAAAGTCTAAATTGGATGGATGTGACCCAAAGAGTCTTCAGTCATGGAAGGGGAAGATTAAGAATTTAATAAACAATCATGGTTTAATCCATATAAACTTAACTTAAAGAAAATGAAGAGGTAACTGGAAAAAAACAGAAATGGCCTTCATAAAGGCAATAATAATATAAAAAATAAAATGAACATGATGCCAGATTTCAATATAGAAAAGACATTAAGGGATAACAATCTGATTGTAAAGAAAGAAGAAATATTTTTACATCAAGCTCCCAGTTTCTCTACTCAGACTGCATATTTACTCTGGGAGGCTTTGTGGGTAGCTGATGATGGCAAAGGTTATTCAAGTCCTGTCAAGCCATTCCTAGCATTATACTGGTCACACATGTGGTTTATTTATTTATTTATTTATTTATGGTTGCTTTGAGGTAGGGTATCTCTCTAGCCCAGGCTGACTTGGAATTCACTATGTAGTCTAAGGCTGGCCTCAAACTCAATGATCTTCCCACCTCTGCCCCCGAGTGCTGGGATTCAAGGTGTGCGCCACCATGCCAGCTCATGTGTTGTTTTTATTTTTTTAAAGACCTGCCAATTTATTTTCAAACACTCCAAGAAGGTACAAGCTCATTTAAGTAAAAATAATGAGCAGAGCTGGAGAGATGACTCAGCAGTTAAAGATGCTAGCTTGCAAAGCCTGCCTTCCCAATTTGATTCCCTAGTACCTACCTGAAGCCAGATGCACAAAGTGAAGCTTGAGTCTGAGTTTGTTTGCAATGGCAGGAGGCCCTGACCTGCCATCCTTACTCTTACTTTCCTAAATAATATATGATAATAAGCAAAACTAAGTGTAAGCAGACTAATCATAATCAGATTCTCCCACTAAACTCCAAAACTCATCCATGAGACTCCTCCAAATGAGATCGGCACTCAATGTAAAATATCAAAGTTCTTTCTAACACCTCTAAATTCTGAATACTGCTCACTGCTGAGGTTTTTCTTTTATCCTTCTCACTGTGTATTCATTAAATAACAGCAAAGGAAACCAAAATACTAATCTAACTCAGTATGTGCACCAGAGTATTTGTTCTACTGCATTTTACCAAACACACCATGAACTGGCTCATAAAAAGAACACATACTAAGCCACCTGTGTGTGATATACAAAGAAATATAACTGAACAACAACAACAAAAATAACCTAAATATCATAAATACAAAGAAGCAATTACCTTCTGGTAATTCTGTATTCTCTGTAAATAAGGCCTGTAACTGGCCAATACAGAGGACTTCTAAAATTTTCATCTTTTCCAACTTTATTCAGAGGAAGGGAAAAGGTTCTTAAGGAAAAAGTAGTTTGAATTATTGTTGTTTGGCTCACAAACAAAATATGGTGACTGATTTCATGTCTAAGCAATTGGGGAAAAAAAAAAAAAAGTCCTTTAGAGGTAGTGTTAAATCCATTTGACCAATCATGAACTTGATAAGACTCTTGGAAAAATACTCTGGCAGCACTACCAGCACCAGCCTGCTTCTTAGATAACAAGGAAACAGGCTGTGGTCTAAACATATGTGACTCTTGATTTCAGAACCAAACTCATGCCCTGATGGCCACTGATACTTTAAACTCACGAAATCACATCATCAATATTAAATTGGATTTATATATTCAAAAAATAATATACAGCCAGGGAGATGGCTCCATATAGAAAGAGCTTGCAAGCATGAGTACCTGAGCTAGGATACCCAAAACCCACATAAAGCCGGGTATATAGCATGTCTGTAATCCCAGTGTCCTTGCAACAAGAAGATAGGAGAATCACAAGAATCTTGCAGGCCAGCTAGTCTGATGAACAGAGTGGAAAACAATAAGCGATCTTGCCTGAAACAAGGTGGAAGGGGAGGAACAACACTTGAAAGTTATCCTCTAACTTCCAATGCGTGTCATGGCACTCAAACTTAACACACATGAACACACAACACACTAAAAAAATAAACAGAAAGAAGCCAGGTGTGATGGAACAAGCCTTTAATCCCAGTACTCAGGAGGCTGAGGTAGGAGGAGTGCCATGATTTTGAAGTCAGCCTGGGCTAGAATGAGACCCTGCCTAAAAATAAATAAATAAAGAGATAGAACAATATAAGCAAACCCTATCACCCCCCAGCAAAATTTACAGATTACCTATTTTAGATCACAAGCATTTCAAAGTACCTGCTGAGAATTCAAGAAACTTTTAGGCAATATTCGTAACAACTCTGGCACTTTCTTAGGAACAAAAAGGAGGAAATCAAACAGCAACTTGAGTACCCTCTATCTCATAACATGAATTTGCCAGGTGATGACACCTGCCTGTAACTGCAATATTCAGGAGGCTGAGGCTGAAGGATCACCACTTCAAGGTCAATGTGGGCAACATACTGAGTTTGAGGTCAGCTGAGCTACATAACTATAACTTGTCTCTAAATAAACAAATAAAAATAGATAGCCATGGGCTGGAGAGATGGCTTAGCAGTTAAGTGTTTGCCTAAGAATCAAACACTTTCCTGTGAAGCCTAAGGACCGCAGTTCAAGGCTCAATTCCCCAGTACCCACATAAGCCAGATGCACAGGTGGTACATGCATCTGGAGTTTGTTTACAGTGGCTGAAGGCCCTGGCATGCCCATTCTCTCTCTCTCTCTCTCTCTCTATCTGCTTCTTTCTATCTGTCTGTCGCTCTCAAAAAAATAAATAAAAATTAAAAATTAACAAAAATTTAAAAAATAGATAGCCAAAAACTAAGGAATGAGGTGTAGGATAGCTATGTAATTTTTTAAAATATGGAACTTTATCTTATGTTCATAATCTCACCAAGGAAAAGGAAAAAAAAAATAAAAAAGATTATGAGCTTGACTCAGCTACACAGTGAACTCCAGAAGGAGCTCTGTGAGTTCAAGGCTGGCCTGGGCTACTGAGTGAGCTCCAGGTCAGCCTGGGCTGTAGTGAGACCCTGCCTCAAAAAAAAAAAGTAAAAAAGAAAAGACAGGGGCTGGAGAGATGGGTTAGTGGTTAAGATTCTTGCCTGCAAAGCCTAAGGACACAGGTTTAATTCCCCAGTACCCACATAAGCCAGATGCACAAGATGGTGCATGTGTCTGGAGCTCATTTGCAGTGGCTGGAGGCCCTGGAGCACCAATTCTCTATCTCTCTTTCTCTCTCTCTCTCTGCTTGAAAATAAATAAAAGGTTTTTTTTTTTTTTAAAGATAACATAAAAATGTTAAACTGGGTGTGGTAGTACACACAATTAATCCCAGCACTCCGGAGGCAGAGGTAGGAGGATCACTGTGAGTTCAAAGCCACCCTGAGACTGCATAAGTGAATTCTAGGTCAGGCTGGACTAGAGTGAAACCCTACCTCAAAAAAACAAAAAACAAAAAAAAGTTAAGCTGAAGGTGCATACAAGAAAACACCACATTGGTGAACTGGGACATAAAAGTGAAAAAAGATAGGAGGAAAATATATGTAAGTCAGGCTGGGGAGATGGCTCAGTAGATAAAAGCATTTGCTGCATAACCATGAGGGTCTGGCTCATCCTGAGTTTGATTCCCCAGAACGCACATAAACAGCTGGGTATGGCCATGCATACCTGTAACCCCAGTTCTGTGGGGAGTAGAGAATGGAGAATCACTTGAGCTCACTAGTCAGCCAGTCTAATGAAAAACAGCAGCTCCAGATTAAGTGAGACTCTGTCTCAAGGAAATAAAGCAGAGGAGTGATAAAGAATGGCATCTAATGTTCTCCTCTGGCCTCTTCCCTCTTCTCTCCCTCTTTTTTTCTCTCTCTCTCACAGAGAGAGAGGAAGAGAGAGAAAGAAAGAGAAATATATAGGCTATATCTAAACAGAAAGCATTATTATGTCTTTCATAGGAAATAGGAATTATTTAAAATAATTTCTTAGTTTTGTTCTATCCTCAAACGCCAGGACACTTTGCTGTGAGAAGCCATGCTCCCTGGCCAGTACTTGCCTGGAAGACCACCGCCTCTGGGATCGGCTTCACACCCAGCAGCATTTGGGAAATAGCCCCACCTTTGATTGGGACTTTGGATACAAGGAAGCCCAATAACTACTTCCACTGCTGCAGGTGGCACAGGCTGCCTGTCCACTGCAAATACTGGATGTGGGCTGTGGGACATCAAGCCTGTGCACAGGCCTCTATACCAGATCTCCCAACCCTTTGGATGTGCTAGGGGTGGACTTCTCTCCTGTTGCCGTGGCTCACATGAACAGCCTCCTACAAGGTGGCCAAGGGCAAACACACTTGTTCCCTGGGCACCCTGTCTCTTGCTTTAACTTTATGCAGGCTAATGGAAAAATTTTGAGGTCTGTGGCTTCATCTGGTACCTTCCAGCTACTGCTGGACAAGAGTACCTGGGATGCTGTTGGCCGGGGTAGTGTGGCTGGGGGTTTACCAGATGTTATCAGAATGCCTGAGGGTCAAAAATAAATAAATATGATAAATATGATTTGGGTATTTAATAAATATTAAGAACATAGTGAGCTGGAAAGATGGCTTACCTGTTAAGGCATTTGCCTGCAAAGTCGAAGGATCCCAGTTCGATTCTCCAGGACCCACATAAGCCAGATGCACAAGGGAACACATGCATCTGGAGTTTGCAGTTACTGGAGGCCCTAGCGTGCCCATTCTTTCTCTCTCTCCCTCTTTCTGTCTCAAATAAATAAAATATATTTTTGAAAAAACAATATAGTGGTATTGGGGAAACTGAGGCAAAATGGTAAGTACCTGAAGGCCAGACTAAACTAGATAGCAAGCCTCTTTCTCAAAAAGAAAAAACAGACAGGGGAAGAGCTAAAAGAACATATTGGCCCTTAGACCATAAAGAATGAATAAATGCAGAAAACAAACACAAATTCACATGAGATAAAACTATTCTCCTAAGGGAGTAACACCTGCTGTTGTCTGGCTAACTGGATATATTATGCCCACCTAACTGCCCTGTAAGTACTTTTTAAAATGTTGTTACCCATATATTAATGCTACACTCACTTTTGGTTAAAGAAGCTTCTTTTTTCAGATGGTGGTGACCACTGGGATAACTCAAAAGTCACCATAATTCTGAGAAGTGACAGTGGAGTGTTCAGCACTGAGACATCTCTATCACACCTTCCAAGGCTCAGGGTCCACTGCGGAAGAGGTGGTAGAATGAATGTAAGACCCAAAGGAAGGGTAGAACTCCTTATAACATGTTCCTTCAAACACAAAATGGCATTGATATTCATGACCTTACCATGCCTGACACTACCTACACAAGACCACCATAATAGGAGGAAAAGATGATGACATCAAAATTAAAAGAGAGACTAGGGCTAGAAGGATGGCTTAATGGTTAAAGTGTTTGCCTGCAAAGCCAAAGAACCCAAATTCGATTCCCCAGGACCCACGTTAGACAGATGCACAAGGGGGCCAGCCTAAGACTACATTGTGAATTCCAGGTCAACTTGGGCTAGAGCAAGACCCTACTTGGGTGGGGAAAGGGGAACATCACTGGCCATACTAATGAAGCACAAAGCAAATTTGAAGCAAAACAGACAAAAATACATCAAGTTCCTTCTACATAGTACAATTTCCCCACACTTCAAATTACCATTATATGGAACTTTCTTAAGGTAAGAAAACTGAAAACATTCAAGAGAAATAGACATATGAACAGCATGGAAGAAACTGCAAGAACAAAGGTCCAGAGGCAGCAAAGCATGGGTTTTTGAGCAGTTCTACTTGCTAGAGAATACAAGAAATAGGAGGGATAAAATGAAAAGGTAAAAAGGTTATAAAACACTGTTATAATGTTGAAAGAACTCTGGAGTGGTCTGAAGATTAAGAATATTTATTGCTGGGCTGGAGAGATGGCACAGCAGTTAAGGCACTTGCCTACAAAGCCTAAGGACCCAAGTTTGATTCCCCAGTACTCACATAAAGCCAGATGCACAGGTGGCACATGCATCTGGAGTTCGTTTGCAGTGGCTGGAAGTCCTGATGTGCCCATTCATATTCTTTCTCTCTCTCTCTCTCTCTCTCTCTCTCTCTCTATATATATATATATATATATATATATATATATATATCCGACTCTTTCTTTCTCACTCTCTCTCTCAAATAAATAAATAAATAAAATATTTTAAAAATATTTATTGCTAAGACTCAATTCAATTGTACAGAATGAAAAAAAAAGTTTTGCTTAAAAGAATCTGAAGGCAATTTTACTGAACTGGGGCCCAACAATGACGTTCTTTTTAACAATGGTAAAGATATACTGTACTTGTTTCCCAGAGATTTGACTAATTGTTAACTTCTTATAGAAATTTCTGTGAATTAGCACTTGATTCCAAGGCAACCTGATGTTCAGGCTTAATATGCATTTTTTGTGTGTTTGTGTGGTGCTGGGGACCAAGCCCAAATGTCTCGTGCATGCTAGGCAGGTGTTCTCTATCCGTCTACATTCCCAACCTTATATTCATTTTTTGTTTGTTTGTTTGTTTGTTTGTTTTTCAAGGTAGGGTCAGCTCAGGCTGACCTGGAATTCACTATGTAGTCTCAAGGTGGCCTCAAACTCACATCAATCCTCCCACCTCTGCCTCCTGAGTGCAGGGATTAAAGGTGTACACCAGCATGCCTAGCTATATCCATTTTTCAATCTGCCATTTGTTGAGTGCTCACTGGTGCAAGATACCCTCTATACATGGTTTACATTAGCACCTCACGGAATTAGTTATAATACCAAAAAGCTTACAGATGACAACAAATTTACTGCATTTAACTTAGAGAAAAGGAGAATGAAGAGCATATCAAATCTCTTAAAAAAATGGAAAATGCTTTTAAATATTTTTTTTTTTTAATTGGACTGGAGCCAGGCATGGTGGCACATGCCTTTAATCCCAGCATTTGGGAGGCAGAGGTAGGAGGATCACTGTGAGTTCGAGGCCATCCTGAGACTACGTAATGAATTCCAGGTCAGCCTGAGCTAGAGTGAGACTCTACTTCAAAAAAAATTTTTTTTTTGGACTGGAGAGATGGCTTAGAGGTTAAGGCGCTTGCCTGCAAAGCCAAAGGACCAGGTTTGATTCCCTAGGACCCACATAAGACAGTTGCACAAAAGGGCACATGAATTTGGAGTTCATTTATAGTGGCTGGAGGTCCTGGTGTACCCATTCTGTCTCTATCATTATCTCTCTCTCTCTCTCAAATAAATAAAAATTAAAATATTTTTTTAAAAAACAGCTGAATCTAAGCTGGATGTGGTGGCACACGCCTTTAATCCCAGCACTTGGGAGGCAGAGGTAGGAGGATCACCATGAGTTGGAGGCCACCCTGAGACTGCATAGTGAGTTCCAGGTCAGCTTGGGCTAGAGTGAGACCCTACCTCGAAAAAGCAAAATAAATAAGTAAATAAATAACAGCTAATTCTACTCTAACAACATTAGCATGAGAATTACATAAAGGATATGTTTATCCTCCCTGACTAGAAGGCTCAAACCAACTAAAAATTTTTGCCAGGACTAAGAATACAGAAAACAGTAATATGCAAACAGCATGAAATACAGTCTATCCTCAAGAGTGTATAAATCCACTATTATAATTCCCAAGACACAGACATAACCGTTTCTTGCAATTTTCCCTAAAAACAGAAGGAACAAAATAGCAGCTGTGAAATCACCCAGACTACTAAAAACAGCTCAGCATCTCTTAAAAAGAAAAAAAAAGGAGGAGGAAAAAAAAATTCTCATCAGCAACACATGCCAAAAAAAAAAAAAAAAAAAAAAAACCGACATCTCCACAGACTCGTCACTTATGGTAGGTAGGGTATAGTAGGAGAAACAACAGGATGACAATCGCTATCATGTGGCACGAAACCAAAGCACCAGCAATTTGGTTCCCGTGAGAGATCACTTTCCCTTCGGGAGCATGCCTGCTTCCCGGGGTGAGCCACCCCGTTAAGCCCGCTCCCTCGCAGGCACGGCCTGGTGACATGCAGTCCGTCCACAGGTACGGCAGCCCCGCAAGCCGGGGCAAACGCGTCCAAGCCGACAGATGCGCCAACTCAGAAAGGAGGTCACGAAGCCGGGGAAGAGCTTTAAGCCCTCGCTCCCGGGGACGAGCCCCGTGCGGTTCCGGTGGGCTCCCGTGTGTTTTCTGTTCTGCGGATGCAGGTGTCCGTGGCGGGAAGGCCTGGCGGCGCTGCGAGGGCTCCCTCCACCCCGACGCTGCCTGACTTCTGCAGAGCAGACCCCCCCCCACACACACACACACACTCCCCGGGTCACCGGGGAACCGAACACCGTCAGAACCCTGCCAATCTCCATCCAGCCCGCCGGCCGCGCGGTGACTGACAGGCCCGAAGGGACTTGAGGATGCTCGCGTCCCCTCATCGGAACGGCATCGTCCACGCCTAACTTTGAAACGCTGCCGCGGCGGCGGACCGCCACCCCCCCGGCCCCGGCCCCTCTCCTCTAGGGCACCCCCGCCCCCGGGGCTCCTTAGGCCGAGCGTCCCGCCTCCAGCCCCGGGGCGCCCGGCGTGCAGCCCGAAGCCCCTCGGCCGGCCGTGCAGCTCGCGCCCCCACCCCCCCGAGCCCGGGGCCTGCAGGGGGGAGCGGGGGCTGCAGGAGACAAAGGCTGTGGCGCCGCGGCGGCCGCCAGGACCGTCCCCTCGGGGCCAGCGCCGACCCCCGCCCCAGCCTCGCGTGCAGCCGCCGCGCCTCACCCGTAGCTCCCGCGCCGGCCGTGGCTCCAAGTCTAGACGAACAATGGCAGGAGGCGGCGCCGGCGTCCGAGGCTCAGGCCCTCTGCGGCTCGCGGACTGACGGACTAAAATCCACTGGCGGAGGGAGGGAAGCAGGGAGGGAGAGAGAGAGCGCGAGCGAGCGAGCGAGCGAACGAGCAGCCCCGGCGCGCGCCCTCCCGCCTTTCCTCGGAGAGGCGAGGCCGCCCGGCCCGCAGCCCGCCCGGCCGCCCGCGCGCGCCCCGCCCCCTCGCCTCGCCACAACATTGTAGTAAATTCCTATTGGGCCGCGCGGGAGGGAAGGAGGGGGCCGGGCCCGCGGCCCGACAGCTCATTGGCTGAGGCCAAACTTCTTGCTTTTTCCCCTCGGCTTTCTCTCCCCCCCCCACCCCGACCGGTAAGGAGAGAGGAAGGGGGGGGGGGATGAGGGAGGGAAAGGCGAATGGGGGGGGGGGCTAGCTGAGTTGCGCACGCGCAAGTCGAACCCAGTCTGGCGCCTGAGACCTGGTATTGCCAGCTCCAGCAGCGCCCGCGTGGAGAATGAAGTGGCTAGTGCCCAGAACCACAAGGTGAGGCTTTTCCTCCCAAAAGCTGAGATTTGGGGACTTCGGGGGGGGAGGGGCAATGGAACCAGGCTCCCCACAACGGATTAACACCCCCGCAAATACCCCTAGTAACCTCAGGGACGTAAATCGCTCAACTCAGGGCCTCAGTTTCCCCGTCCACTTAGCTTGACCATTCTATAAGACCTTTCCTCTCCTGGCAGCTACATGTAAGGCATGAAATGGAAGTGTTTAAGTGTTGAGACAACACCATGACTTCTCACCTGTCTTCTACACTTTAGGTTCTCCCAGTTCCTCTCTGGAACACTCGAAGTCATAAAAACCAAGCTTCCATGGTCTGATCTCCAGATGAATTCAAGGTTGCTCTGAAAATTGACTAGTGTGTATTTATTTCTCTCCAGAATTTTTCGGAGGCCCCTCGACCCTTTTTATACTTCCTGTCAGGCTAGTGTCAGAACACACTTCAGGCCCACAGAGCAGGAAGAAGTCTGGTTTAACACATACCCAGAAGGTATGACAGGTTCTGGCATTTCATTTTAGAGATAATGAAACTAAAGCAGAGAGACTTGGCCCTGCCAGGATCAGAAGCCAAGCAATCTGACATCAGAGCTGGCACATGCCAGCTAGACTGTCTCCTGGTGTGTCTAATCAGAGCCCCCTTTCTGATCTCAGCTCCGATTCTGCAGTCAGGCTGTCCAGGTTCAATGCTCGGTCTCAAACCCTACCTAACCATTTGGCTTTCTGTGGACCTCAGTTTCTGACCCCATAATAGGTAAAACAAAGGGTAGGAGTAGTGGTGTATGCCTGTTATTCTAGCAAATAAGAGATGGAAGCAGGAGGATCAGGAATTCAAGGCCAGCCTCCACTAATACAGTGAGTTCAAAGCCAACCTGGGCTACATGAGACCCTGTCAACAAAAGGAAGTTGGAAATAACAGTCTCATCCCATAGAGTTACTGTAAGAATCAAAGTAGCTGGGCGTGGTGGCGCACGCCTTTAATCCCAGCACTCGGGAGGCAGAGGTAGGATCCCCATGAGTTCAAGGCCACCCTGAAACTACATAGTTAATTCCAGGTCAGCGTGGACCAGCGTGAGCCCCTACCTCGAAAAACCAAAAAATAAGTAAATAAATAAAATAAATAAAAGTAATGTGCTGGAGAGATGGCTTAGCAGTTAAAATATTTGCCTGCAAAGCCAAAAGACTCAGGTTTAATTCCCTACATAAAGCCAAATGCACAAGGTGGCACATGCTTCTACAGTTTATTTTCAGTGGCTAGAGGCCCTGGCGCACCCGTCCTCTCTTTCTTTCTCTCTCTCTCAATCAAATAAATAAAAATTTTTAAAAAAGAATCAGGGTTGGAGAGATGGCTTAGCTGTTAAGGCACTTGCCTGCAAAGCCTAAGGATCCATGTTCCACTCCCCAGTCCCACATAAGCCAGATGCACAAGGTGATACATATGCAATGTCACACATGCACACAAAGTGGCACATGCATCTGAAGTTTTGATTACAGTGGCTGGAGACCCTGACATACCAATTTTCTCTCTCTCTCATTCTCTCTTGCTCACTTGCTCCCTCTCAAAAAAAAAAAAAGCCAATCTGTTGGGCTTGCCTCAAAAAAAAAAAAAGAATCAAATTAATTAGGCTGTGGAGATGGCTTAGAGGTTAAAGAACTTTGCTTGCAAAGCCTGATGGTCCAGGTTCAATTCACAGCACCCATGTAAAGCCAGACACAAAGTGGCATAGGAGGCTGTCATTCGTTTGCAGTGTCAAGTGACCTTAGCATGCCTATACACACAAATGCAAATAAATAAAATTAAAAATAATCTAATTAAGTGTAAAGGGATCAGAAAAGTGCCTAATACACAGTAAAACCTCAGTAAATCTTAACTTTTTGTATATGTGTTTGTGTTTGTGATATATAGATGGGCATGGACATGTGGGTTGGCCATAGTGTCCTCTTTTTTTTAATATTTATTTTTATTTGAGAGAGAATGGGTGCACCAAGGCCTCTAGTGGCTGCAAATAAACTCCAGATACATGCTCCACCTTGTACATCTGGCTTACATGGGTCCTAGGGAATTGAACCTGGGTCCTTTAGCTTTTCAGGCAAATGCCTTAACTGCTAAGCCCTCGTAGTGTCCTCTTTATTGCTCTTCTGTCTTATTTCTTTGAGAAAGACTGTATCACTGAAACTAGAGTTTGCATTGATTTCCGTTAGACTGGCTGACTGAGAAACCTCAGTGATCCTCCTGTCTGTGCCTGCTTCAGTACTGAGGTTATACATGTGTGGCCATGCTTGGCTTTTTACATGAGTGCTGAGGATTGAAAGCAAGTCCTCATGCTTGCTCACTGAGCCATCTCCCCAACCCAGTAAATGTTAATGATATCATTACTACTTGGAGACTAAATATTGACTGAGAGGTATATGAGTGGCCAATAATATAGTTGTTAAAAATCCAACTGCTGCTGGGTATGGTGGCACACACCTTTAATCCCAGCACTCGGGAGGCAGACATAGGAGGAATGCCGTGAGTTTGAGGCCACCCTGAGACTGCACCCTGGGATAGAGCAAGACCCTACCTTGATTAAAAAAAAAAAAAAAATCAACTGCTATTAGGTCAGAGATGAGTATAATATCTGTTTGAAGCATCATAAAACCCCTTGAGGACTATCTGACTACCCTATTTGAAACAGCCATCACTCACACACCCTTGCTCTGCTTTAATTATAGCACTTTTCATAGCATTTACCCCTCCTTAACTTCCTACTATATATTTGTTTATTTCCATATTGTTTATTTCCACATCTCTAAAATTGTCAGAATCTAGACCTACAAGACTGGAGCTTGGAGGAACAGGGACTTTGTTCCTCTTGTTCATTTCACAGAACACTATAGACACTTTAAGTGTTGCTAAACAAGTGAATGGTTTGTCCCTGTTTTATTAATAAGGAAACAGGCTTAGAGATTTGGCCAGCATGTACTGTGGATAAGGCACCTATTCTTAAATACTCTGATCCTCTGCTTCAAACCCTCAGGTTCAACTGTGCTTTTGATTAGGGAGCTATGGTTTGACCACCTCTGGGTCTCAAAGGCTTCCTTCACCTATTCGACAGGGAAATCTGGAACCACGAAAGATGAACACTGAAGATCAATCCCCAGATAAATGACCACTTCCACCACCACCACATTACCCAGCAAATTCAGATTCATGAAATATAGCCAATGGCACAGATTTAAGGACTCTTGAATGAATATATAGAATTTGTAACATTTAATAACCACCATCCTGAAAATAAGGAGAGGCCTTGGGCTAGCAGAAAAGGCTGGGCACAAGGCAGGTGTAAACCAGTGGTAGATTCAGAGTGCCACATAATACCGCACCAGAATCTGTTGATCTTGATATTAGAATTTCAAAGTCCAGAATTCTAGTACTGGCTTTTAATTCTTAGCTCAGAGATGAAAGGACCTTGCTAACTGTAAATTATTATCCACACACAAGGGGGTTTCGTTATTAATTAAACACCATCACCTGTTAACTAAGTGTCCTATCTCTGAGAGTGGCTGGGCTCATCCTATATGGGGGGCTGAGAATATAAATAACATCCATTCTGAAGACAAAGAAACTGTCCTTTACTCCTGTACCCATCTGCCAACCCAGACATTCAGTCCCAGCACACCCTACAGAGGCTGCCATTAGGTAACAAGAGCAAAGGTCCAAAGCACCGTCTCTGAGGCTAATTTTCTAGGCAGAAACACTTGGGCTCCATGCTCACATCTGGATGGCGGCTGTGCCATGCTCCAAGGCTCAGGACAGGGTCCCTAGGGGCCATCTCTACTCCGCCTGCCAGCTGAGCCCACTACTACCTCCCTCACCACCACCACCACCCTGCTTCTTCCTGGGGAATACAGACCCTGCTAGTTGCCTGTTAGCCCCTGCAGCAGTCAGGGGCTCAAAGAAAAAAAAAAGCCAGCATTAAAGGGTCTTAATCCTTCCTGGTTGTAAACTGAGCTCCAGTGAAAGCAAACACCAGCTGCACAAAAGAGGGTGAAATTAGATGGCAAAATTAGGCGCTGACCAGTGGGGAAAGTCAGTGAGGGTGGACAAGGCCTCTGATGACAGGAGATGTGACTGGAAGAAAGAGGGGGTAACAGTTGGACTCTGAACCGTATCCAAATCTGGGGCATGGGAGGATTAGGGACACAGCTGGCCTGAAACCCTGGTGATAGGGCGCACGAAAATGTCCAGCAATTGTGATAGGCAGTAATAGATGAAGGGTTTTGAAAATGTGGACCCATCAGCAAAATGTTCTAAACAGTCACTACTGAATGAAAGGCAGTCCTAGAAGTCAGGCTTGGTAGTGCAGGCCTGTAATCTCAGCATTCTGGAGGCAGAGGCAGGAGGATTGCTGAAAGTTCAAGGGCAGCCTGTTCTATATAGTGAGTTCCAAGCCAGCCAAAACAACATGTGAGACCCGGTCTAAAAAGTACTACAAGTATAGGAAAAGTTGAGTTTTCTGTCATGCCCACAGTGCAAAACTGCAGTCACTTTAGACTTTATTTATTTATTCACTCATTCATGTAGCAATGCTAGGGGTTGAAACTAGTGCCTTACACAAGCTAGGCAAGCACTCTGTGACTGAACTAGAGCCCCAGGCTTCTTTTTTACTTTTTTGATAGGATATCATTCTTTAGCCTAAGGTCGCCTCTAACTCAAGACAATCCTCCTGCCTCAGTCTTCCAAGTGCTAGGATTGCTTTTTATTTTGTGACATGGTCTCTCTAAATTGCCTGGGCTGTTTTCAATTTTAGTCTTCCTGCCCTAGCCTCTGTAGTTATCTAGGATTAAGGCTTGTACCACCAGGCCTGGCTTTTTCAGACCTTTTAAACACAAGTGATAAACCACACAAGCTATAATGGGATGGAAATTACTATTCATGCAGTGAAATGTCTTTCCAGGGGATTATTTTTATTAGCAGTACTTGAATTATTCATAAAAATTTTAGAAAATATAGTTAAAGAAGAATATAGTTAAATAAGTTTATAAATCACCATAAAGTCACCAATCAGAAATAACTGCCATCAAAAAAATAAAGAAGGGCTGGAGAGATGGCTTAGCGGTTAAGCACTTGCCTGTGAAGCCTAAGGACCCTGGTTCGAGGCTCGGTTCCCCAGGTCCCACGTTAGCCAGATGCATAAGGGGGCGCACGTGTCTGGAGTTCGTTTGCAGAGGCTGGAAGCCCTGGCGCGCCCATTCTCTCTCTCTCTCTCTATCTGTCTTTCGCTCTGTGTCTGTCGCTCTCAAATAAATAAATAAAAATGCTTTAAAAAAAAAAATAAAGAACGAACTGCCATCAGCCGGGCGTGGTGGTGCACATCTTTAATCCCAGCACTCAGGAGGCAGAGGTAGGAGGATAACCATGAATTTCAGGCCAGTCTGAGAATACAGAGTGAATTCCAGGTCAGCCTGGGCTAGAATGAGACCCTACCTTGGGAAAAAAGAAAGGAAGGGAGAAAAGGAAAGGAGAAGAGAGGGGAGGGGAGGGGAAGAGAGGAGAAGAGAGGAAAGGAAAGGAAGGAGAAATGATTGTCATCAATGTTCTGGTGAGACACCTTTCCTTCAAGTATCTTTCTTACATATACATGGTTTTAATTACAAAAATAATATGAAACAGGGTGTGGTAGCCCACGCCTTTAATCCCAGCACTTGGGAGGCGGAGGTAGAAGGATCGCCGTGAGTTCAAGGCTACCTTGAGACTACATAGTGAATTCCAGAGCCTGGGCTAGAGTGAGACCCTACCTGGAAAAACAAAAACTAATAATAATAATAATATGAAATTAGGCCAGACATGCCTTTAATCCCTACACTTGGGAGACAGAGGTAGGAGGATCACTGTGAGTTTGAGACCAGTTTGGGACGACAGAGAGAGTTCCAGGACAGCCTGAGCTAGAGTAAGACCCTACACCTTGGGGGAAAAAAAAAATCAAATTGCTATACTACAGAACCATAGTAACAAAAACAGCATGGTACTGGCACAAAAGCAGACATGTAGATCAATGGAACAGAATAGAGGACCCAGATGTAAGTCCGGATAGCGATAGCCACCTGATATTCGATAAAAATGCCCAAAATACTCATTGGAGAAAAGACAGCCTCTTCAGCAAATGGTGCTGGGAAAACTGGATATGTATCTGTAGAAGGATGAAAATAGATTCTTCTCTCTCTCCATGCACAAGAATTAAGTCCAAGTGGATTCAAGACTTTAATATCAGACCTAAAACTCTGAAACTGCTAGAGGAAAAAGTAGGGGAAACCCTTCCACATATTGGTCTTGGCAAAGACTTTCTGAATATAACCCCAATTGCTCAGGCAATAAAACCACAGATTAACTGCTGGAACCTCATGAAATTACAAAGATTTTGTATGGCAAAGGACACTGTGAATAAAGCAAAGAGGCAACCTACAGAATGGGAAAAATCTTTGCCAGCTATACATCTGATAGAGGATTAATATCTAGGAAATACAAAGAACTCAAAAAAATAAATAATAAGAAATAAAACAAGCCAATTAAAAAATGGGCTACGGGGCTGGAGAGATGGCTTAGCAGTTAAGCGCTTGCCTGTGAAGCCTAAGGACCCCGGTTCAAGGCTTGATTCCCCAGGACCCACGTTAGCCAGATGCACAAGGGGGCACACGCATCTAGAGTTTTTTTGCAGTGACTGGAAGCCCTGGCATGCCCATTTCTGTCCCTCCCTCCCTCCTTCTCTCTGTCTGTCACTCTCAAATAAATAAATAAATAAAAATAAACAAAAAATATTTTTAAATGGGCTATGGAACTAAACAGAGAGTTCTCAAAACAAGAAATACAGATGGCATATAAGCATCTTAAAAAATGTTTTACATCCCTAGTCATCAGGGAAATGCAGATTGAAACTATGTTGAGATTCCATCTCACTCCTGTCAGATTGGCTACTCTCATGAAAACAAATGACCATAAATGCTGGAGAGGATGTGGAAAAAGAGGAACCCTTCTACACTGTTGGTGGGAATGCAGTCTGGTCCAGCCATTGTGGAAGTCAGTGTGGAGGTTCCTAAGACAACTAAAAATAGATCTACCATATGACCCAGCTATAGCACTCCTAGGCATATATCCTAAGGACTCATCTCATTTCCTTAGAAGTACATGCTCAACCATGTTTATTGCCACTCAACTCAAAATAGCTGGGAAATGGAACCAGCCTAGATGTTCCTCAACTGATGAGTGGATAATGAAGATATGGCATATTTATACAATGGAGTTCTACTCAGTGGTAAAGAAAAATGAAGTTATGAAAATGGATGAATCTGGAAAGGATTATACTAAGTGAGGTAACCCAGGCCCAGAAAGTCAAATTTCTGATTTTCTATACTAAAAATGCAAAATGTTGCAATTTCATTTGCCTTATCTTAATGTTTTTTTTTTTTAATTTACACTACATTGTTTGGAACTAACTTTTTTTGTTTAACAATATATTGCAAACATTTCCATTGTATTTTTAATATTTTATATTTATTTATTTATTTATTTATTAGAGAGAACATACACACATGAGAGAGAGGGAGAGAGTGAAAGAATGGGCACACCAGGGCCTCTAGCCACTGCAAATGAACTCCAGAGCCATGCACTACTATGTGTATCTGGTTTACATGGGTACAAGAGAATTGAACCTAAGTCCTTAGGTTTCCTAGGCAAGCATCTTAACCACTAAGCCATCTCTCCAGCCTCTGCATTGTTCTTTTTAAATATTTTATTTATCTATATAAGAGAGAAAGAGGTAGATGGGGAGAGGGGAGAAAGAATGAACACACCAGGACCTCTAGCCACTGCAAATGCACTCCAAGATGCATGTACCACCTTGTGCATTTGGCTTACATAGGAACTGGGGAATTGAACCAGGGTCCTTAGGTTTTGCAGGCAAGCACCTTAACCACTAAGCCATCTCTCCAGCCCATGCACTGTGTTCTTTTTTTCACAATGCCAATAGATGTTCTATAGTTTAGTTAATCCTAAAAATGTTATGTTGCTTCCCATTTTCTTCTTTTATAAAGGATACTCAACAAATATAATGTTTCCTACATTATACTTATGATTTTCTTTTTAAGATGCATTGAATATAGCACATTTTTTTTCTTTTATTACATATAAGGTTGACTGTTCTGTCATTTCAGAGACAAAGGCAAAACAAACTAGTAGGTATAGTACTTTGATAGGGTACTTTGCTCTTCATGTTTAAAAATGCAGCTTAATCCTTTTTCTCTGTCTTTGTCTCCCTCTCTCAAATAAATAAAAAAAAAATTTAGTGCAGCTAAAGTTTTGACCTCTTTCATAGAATGCATTTTATTTATTTATTCATTTATTTATTTATTAGCAGAAAGAGAGAGACAAAGAATGGGCATGCCAGAGCATCTTGCCACTGCAAATGAACTTCAGATGCATGCACCACTTTGTGCACCTGGCATTATGTGAGTACTGTGGAATCGAACCCAGGCCATCAGGATGTGTAAACAAGCTTCTTTAACCACTGAGCCCATGGAACATACTTTTCGTACAAAAAAAAAAATCTACAAAGTTTTCTGTGTAACAATAAAAGCAAAAGTAAATGTGATTAAAATCTGTATGTTGAAGTTCCCAATGGAGATAGCTCAAGAAACAAGGGGCAAAATGGGAAGGAAGTCAAAATTTGAGAGAGGACCCAGTGGGCAGTTGCTAAAACATTCCTATAGTGTCTAGACCGGGGCTACTTAAATTTTTCTCCACTTATGACCCCCTCTTCACCCAAGAAATTTTTAGAAAATATGGTTAAGTAAGAATATAATTAAATAAAAATACTACATGCCCTTGGGTAGATGTAAATGTCTATAAAATAAATAATAAATAAAATAGTAAAACATTTATATAAAATAAAATTGGTTTGCAATTTAAACATTCACTGATAATAAGTAATAAGGAAATTTATTTTAAAGCAACTCTTTTTATTTATTTTTTTTTTTTCTTTGAGGTAGGGTCTCACTCTAGCCCAGGCTGACCTAGAATTCACTCGGTAGTCTCAGGGTGCTCTTGAACTCACTGCAATCCTCCTACCTCTGCTTCCCAAGGGCTGGGATTAAAGGCATGTGCCACCACACCCGGTTAAAGCAATTCTTTATTATACATAAGTTTACTATTTATTAGAGACAAAACCTAATTTGCATACTACTGGATGGAAGTCCTGTTTTCTTTTATAAAGAATTCAATTTGGGGGCTGAAGAGATAGCTTAGTGGTTAAGGCATTTGCTTGCAAAGCCAAAGGACCCCGGTTCAATACCCCAGGACCCACATAAGCCAGATGCACAAGGGGGTGTATGCGTCTGGAATTTGTTTGCAGTGGCTGGAGGCCCTGGCACGCCCATTCTCTCCCTCTCTCTGCCTTTTCTGCCCCTTTCTCTCTCTCTCAAATAAATAAATAAAAATAAAAAACTAAAAAAAATTTTTTTTAAGAATTCAGTTTTGGCTGGATATTTGAAACTACAAGACAGAGCATCTGCAACATTTTTCAGAGTTGATACACATTTTGATTTTATAATTGTCAGTGCTAAGACGGCTGCTTCTTGTAAATACATACTACAAAAAGGAAGAAGAATGTTTAGGACCATTTCAAAATTGTTAGGACTCCTATCTATCATAATCCCAAGCCAAAATTTATCTAATGATTTTTTTTAAATGAAACTCAAGCCAGCAACTCAAATAGCAATTTTTAAAAATCAAACATTATAACACAATCCAATCCAAAGATATACTGATCGAGGTGAGAGGGGACTTTAAAGGAGGAACTACAGTAGAACATGTTGGCCTCAGATTTGCAGCAATCCACTTGCCTCTACCTTCTGAGTGCTGGGATTACAGGCATGTGTCACCATGCCTAACTGAATATTCTGTTTTTTGTTTTTTGTTTTTTTACTTTTATTCATTTATTTTGTTTATTTATTTGAGAGCGACAGACAGAGAGAGAAAGAGGCAGGGAGAGAGAAAGGGCGCGCCAGGACCTCCAGCCACTGCAAATGAACTCCAGACACGTGCGCCCCCTTGTGTATCTGGCTAACGTGGGTCCTGGGGAATCGAGCCTCGAACCGGGGTCCTTAGGCTTCACAGGCAAGAGCTTAACCACTAAGCCATCTCTCCAGCCCTGAATATTCTGTTTTGATACTTACATGCTAAGGAATGATGATAGAGACATATTAAAAGTCTTTGTAATTATACCATTGTGTTTCTCTAGGAGCAGAAAACTTGATATGCAGCAAAAAATACTGCAATACATAGCACACAATAGTCTCAAGTCTGAGCCAAGGTGTTTCAGGCAGCATTTGCTGGTATTGTGTGACATGTCAGCATGCATAGTGCATTATGTTGTATGCTGCACTGCACCCAACCAAGGCTGCAGTGAAGCCACATGATATAGCACAGGCAAGCGCTGCCAGAAACACCTTGAACTCATTAAACATTTGGTTTTGAGTTGATTTTTGGTTACTGAGTGTTCAGAAGCCTTTTACTAGTGCCAAATTTTTCTTAAGACCTACATTCAGTTATACTCCACTAGACAGGGTCACAGCCCACAAAAGCTGTGCTCTAGATTCACCAAATGCTAAAACTAGCTAAGCCTTAGAGACCATCAGGCCTAAGTTGGCCACTTTTAAATAGACTGAGCAATGGCTCTAAAGATTGGAAGGTATCTGCCCAAAGTTACATAGCACAGTAGTGGCAGAACCCAAATTTGAACCCACATCTTCCAACCCTTACTATAGGATTCTGTTCACAGGTATTTTTTCCAAGTCTAGCTACATTTAATCTACAAAGCTAGAGGTCTTGTTAAATTCTACAACCAAACAAGAAATTCTACAAGCAGCCAGATATGGTGGCACATGCCTATAGTCCCACCACTGGGGAGGCTGAGACAAGAGGATAATGAGTTTCAGGCCAATTGGGATACACAGTTAAAACTGTCTCGAAATGTAAATAAATAAATAAATGAAAAAAATCTACAACCATAAAACCTAGGGATATCTCAGCTGAAAGAGGCCTTCGAAATAATGTATTATTAGCCTGGATTGATGGTGCAGGCCTACAGTTCCAGCTACTTAGGAGGTCTCGACAAGAGGATAGAAAGTTCAAGGCCTACCCTGAGACTACACAGTGAATTCCAGATCAGCCCGAGCTAGAATGAGACCCTACCTCAAAAAAAAAGAAAAGGCAGCTCAGTGGGGCTGGAGAGACGGCTCAGCAGTTAAGGCACTTGCCTGCAAAGCCTAACGACCCAGGTTCAATTCCCAGTACCCATGTAAAGCCATTTGCACAAAGTGGTGCATGCATCTGGAGTTCATTTGCAGCAGCTAGAGACACATATTCTCTCTCTTTGTTTACAAATCCATAATTTTTTTTATTTTTATTTTTTAATTTTATTAGCATTTTCCATGATTATAAAAAAATATCCCATGGTAATTCCCTCCCTCCCCACCCCACTTTCCCCTCCATAATTTTTTTAAAGCTGCTCATGGGAAGAAAGGATTTACCTTGGTCTACAGAGTTGAGGGAAAGCCTTATTGTTGGTGGCAGGGGAAAACATGGCATGTCAAAAAATCCTGGGGGTCCTGGAGAGATGACTTAGCAGTTAAGGCACTTGCCTGTGAAGCTTAAGGACTCAGGTTTGATTCCCCAGTACCTACATAAGCCAGATGCACAAGGTAGTGCTTGCATCTGGAGTCCATTTGCAGCAGCTAGAGGTTCTGGCTCACCCTTTCTCTCTGTCTCTCTTGTCTATCTCTCTCTGCTTACAAATAAATTTTAAAAATTATTTTTTTAAAAAAAGAAAGAAAGTTCAAGGCCTGGCTGGAGAACTTAGTGAGATCCTGCCTCATTGTTAAAAAATGTGGCACATGCCTTTAATCCCAGCACTTGGAACGCAGAGGTAGGAGGAATGCCATGAGTTCAGGCCACCCTTAGACTATATAATGAATTCCAGGTCAGCCTGGGTGATAGCAAGTCCCTACCTGGAAAAAAGAAAAAGAAAAACAGAGTTGAGGCTGTAGCTCCATGATAAGAGTGTTTATCTAGCATGCACAAGGCCCTGGGTTCAATTCCAAGTACTGCAAATAGTAATTATAATAATTTATTCTGGAAAATAGTAACAACTGGGGCTGAGTGGTAGAGATTTTGCCTAGATTGTGCAAGGCCCTAGTTTTGATTCCCAATACCCACCCCCCACACACACACACGCACATATAAATCCGAAAATAAGCTAAGCATGGTGGCACACACCTGTAATTCCAAAACTCAGGTGGCTGAGATCAAGAACAGCCTGACTTACATAGATCTGTCTCAACCTCTGTGCTGACCCCCCCCCCAAAAATCTAAAACTAGAAACAACTGCATTTATGAGAGATTTAGCATGTATTGGGCATATCCTATTGGACATTATTGCATTTAGCACAATAGCAACTCTGCAAAGTATAATTACACATGAAGAAACGACAGTTCAGACTGTTAGGTGACTTGTCCAACACCATACAGTTTAAATCAGGTCTGTTTCAAGCCACCATCCAGAAATGGTATGAATGGCAGCTATCCCAAGACCCAAGGGAGAAACTGCTGTCGCTGTTTCTGATTCTAGCCCTGGGACATCTAAAGAGGAGACTAAGACCTGGCCTCTCATGACCCTCCTCAATCCCTTTCTCTCACCAGCTGGAGGGAGCCCAGTGACCCTGATCCAGCAAAGCCTCCAGATCACTCCAGCTTAACCCACTAAATCCCTCTCCCTAAGGCAGGGAACTCACATCCTGGAGGATTTCCCAAAAAACAGAGAGAGAAGTCCCATGCTACCTGCTAGCAGAGGCACTTCTAAAACTGTCAGCCTAGCCAGCCCTCACCTGGGATAGGAATGATATAGAAGAGAAGATATAGGGAGTAGAAAGGATTAGGGAGTAGAGAGGATTAGGTAGCCAGAAATGGCCATGTTTGACTTGCCCTAAGAGCCTCCAAAGCTGCTGGGGCAGGAACAATCCCTGAGCTGCCTAGACAACACTCAGCCTACCTCAATTTCCAAGTGGCTGGGGGCATGCTAGTAGAGACAGAAGAAATAACGAAAGCACCTACAAATAAGATAAACCTTCAATCAGCTCTAAGTTTACTCTATGACTCTGGGCAAATCACTTACACAGCAGTGGCAATCATAGCACAGAGATGGCAGAGCTCAAACTTGAACTCAAGTTTGCTGGCCCTTAATACAGAATTCTCTTCACTGCCTTGTTTGTTTGTTTGTTTGTTTGTTTGTTTGTTTGTCTTTTGCTCTAGCCCAGGCTGACCTGGAATTCACTATGTAGTCTCAGGGTGGCCTCAAACTCAGTGATCCTCTGACCTTTGCTGGGATTAAAGGCATGCACCACCATGCCCGGCTTCACTGCCTTTTTCCAAGTCGAACTACAGTCACTCTCCAGAACAAGAGACCATACCAAATTATACAGCCATAGAACTTAGGGATAGCTGAGCTGGAAGAAACCTTAGAGATAATTTGCACACACACACACACCAAGGCATGCACATGTCTCCCCCATCAACATGATGACATACACACACACACACAATTAAAAATATAGGTGGTGCATGCCTTTAATACCAACACTCGGGAGACAGAGATAAGAGGATCACCATGAGTTCAAGGCCATCATGAGACTACATAGTAGATTCCAGGTCAACCTGGACTACAGTGAGACCCTACCTTGAAAAAAAAACTAAACAAACAACAACAACATAATTATATATAATGTATTAAATATATATTGGGGAGCGACTGAGGAATACGCCAGACACTGACCTCTGGCTCACACACACCTATGAACATTCACACCACACACACATACACATGCAAAACAAAGTAGAATTGGGCTGGAGATGTAGCTCAGTGGTTAGAGTATGTGCCTAGCATGTATACAGAACTGCATTCACTCCCCAGCCCCAAAAACAAGAAGAAGAAAATACATTAGATGGCTAAAGCACCACCATACCAAGCAAAAGTTCCTTTAAAAACGTTTTAGGAGCTGGGCGTGGTGGTGCACACCTTTAATCCCATCACTCAGGAGGCAGAGGTAGAAAGATTGCAGTGAGTTCGAGGACACCCTGAGACTCCATAGTGAATTCCAGGTCAGCCTGGGCTAGCGCAAGACCCTACCTCGAAAAAAAAAAAAAAAATTTAGGGCTGGAGAGAAGGCTTAGCAGTTAAGGCACATGCCTATGAAGCCTAAGGACCCAGGTTCGATTCTCAGGTCCCATGTAAGCAAGATGTACAACGGTGG